>NC_141991.1:216888684-217069518 GCF_049901715.1 Pseudonaja textilis | reverse complement strand
ACAATTTCAATGTAAGTTGATTTTGATACTAACTCATATACCACTGATTTACATAGAAAACTATTCACTGATTGTCTAATATTTTTAATCACATTCTTGGTTCACTTCACAAATACCATATTTACTCATACAGTCTTCAGAATAGTTCCACCAACATTATTGTAATAGGGCAATTCCTAAACAGAATCTTTGTGGACTACTGTACTTGAGGAATTTAAGTTGACTGAATTCACATTAGAAAGCTGTGATTGATCTAGAAGTGTTTAGATCACCAATGTTCAATTTTCATGAGTAATTCCCATACCAAACAACATTCCTATCTCTAGTTCTAAGATATGCATTAGGTCACTAAATCCATTTCATCTCTGCAATCATTCACATTAGGAGATTCATAATTTCCATGATTTCTACGATTTAAATTTTTAATACTGTTTTGTTTCAAAAAGAAATTGTAGACGTGTGTACTCCTCAGTAGTTGTGAGGTAACTCCAGCATTAGACTTCCTTTAAGTTTGCTTGTTTTTATTTTGGTTTTCCATTTGAAAATGAATTTTGATTTTAATTTTTATATTCATTATTTTGATTGTGAAAGATTGTCTATGACTTTTCCCTCATTTTGTAAATCACTTTGGGTTCCTCTAACAGGAACGCAGTACAGAACCATAAGGAAGGAAGGAAATCTATCAAGGATCCAAAACGATGTAAACTATTATATGTAACTATAAATTTCTGAATTGAAATATCAGATACCTCTTGTTTACTATAAAAACTAAACTAAATGTAAGTACAATATTTCCTCATACATAATCTTAGATTTCTACTTAATAGAAAAATAATACCACTGAACTGGGACATATTGAGAGAATTCCAACATTCTGAGGTGGCTACTTTGCATACAACTCAAGAAAGCTCATAGCTTTCTTTTATCAAACCTGACAGTACTCTAGTAAGTGGCAAGTCAACCTACTGTGGGTTAATTTGAAATGAAAATATTCAATTTTTTTATCCTAGTATAAGCAATGGGCTATGGTTTCCTGTTTCATAAAGCACAAGAAAAAAGAAAGTATGAATTCTAAAGAACTGATAAATCTTAATTGAAGAAACAATTTTTACATTTTGCTCGCTTAGAGATTTCCCAATACTAAATGTGCTTCACTGGACTATAGTTAGTGAAAATACATCATTCTTACTGGTCTCTTTTGTTTCTTTTCACAATCAAATGGCAATCTTGGGGGCTTTAGTTCAGAGAAAAATAAAAGTAACAACCTACAGTCTTTATTTAAAACTGTGTGAACTGACTTTTGTTATAGACAAACTGGTATTCTTCAAGATATAAATAAACATAGAAAAATGGCACCTAAAAGGCAAATTTAAAAATCAATGGGCTATCTGCATTTATGACTTTAGTAATATGCATTTATTTATACAGCAGATATAGCATTATGCAGTGATATAAAATTTGTATTCATTAATTTTCATTATATATGCTTGTGTAATATGTCTGGCAGAAATGCTACATGAATATTAACAAAAAGGCAAAGATAGTTGCATGATGTTCTTGTTTTCAATTTCTCTGTCTAAAGCAAAACAGACATAGCATAAAAGAACCAACTCTATAATGAATAGATTTTGAAGAATCATGAACATCAAATTCCAACAGCTACACTACATAACAGTTTTAAGATGTGAGAATGGGCTAGATTTTAGCTAATTTAGGTAATGGTTCTTGACAACAAGCATTTCAGTGATGGAAAGCTTATTAAATAGATATACTTGCAATTGCTTCCCTGAACACCTATATGATGTCATTTCACTTAAATCTCCAAATCTTTTCTTAAAATGCATCTATTTTCATGAAAATCTTAGTACAACTTTCTGCTGTTCCTGCCATATTATTAGTTAACCTGTAGCTAAGCTCATCATTTCACTATTTACATCTACCTCCACTTTTGTTGATTTCCATGTTAAATTTTAGATTATAAGCTCCCTGAGGCAGAGACCTTCCCACTTATATTCAGTGTGCGACATGTATACTGATGGCGCCATATAAATAATAAATGATATGTCATCTCCTTACCAAATCAAGCCAATCATATTATTCAGAAGAGAAAATAAGGAAAATGCAATTGTTTTAGAGATTTAGTATTATTATGGAGTACGTTAATTTTGAAGCAAAGAAAAGCAAAGTGTTTAGAATCCTGACATTCTGGTTAAAATTCTTGAGCACTCTCAAGACAGACAATCTTCATTTAATAATTAGTGTGAGCAGACTGTGGTACAATCTTCCACAAATATGTAAACAAAATTTCATTTATTTTCAGCCACAGGAGGTGACAGAGTGATTTCTTTTTTGGAGTTATAGAAAGGAATGTTTTTATTTTCTCTTTCATATAGAGCTCCACTTTAGACTTTTGCTGATTCAGTATTCCATAATAAAGTTTTAAATGAAGCACAAGTTATGCCACATTCTACTCCTTCTGTATTACTGATAATTTAAGACACTCTCCTTACATCTGTTAGTTCCTGAGGTACTTAATAGTTTTTAAACACCATTTAATATTGGAGATTTACAAAGCAAAAAATAGTGGTTCGTGGCTATTCCATATACATTTAAATTGGACCTTTTTCATCAGTTTCACTTCAGAAGTTATGAGGTAGCTACAAAGGACCTGTCAAAACAATAACAACATTCAGATTTACCAGTTATGTTCATTGTTTCTAATTGTAATGTAAATTTGTTTTACAGGGATATTTGCCCATTCATGTAGGATCAGTTAGTTAGAACTGATAGAGATATAATATTTTGATGATTCATATTCCTATCAGTTCCAACTAAAGACTGGTTAAACATCCTGTTAGAAAAGCAAATCAGTTTGTCTGACTTTGCAGTTATAAACTGTTCTACAATAATTCAAAATGTATTTCACAAAACCTGCTAGTGCAACTGAAGCTATTCCCTGAAGTGTTAAAACTTTAACACTTGGAGGACTCATGAAACTGCTTCAAAGGTTTTAACCAACTGTCCACTTGTTTGTGTGTTTATGCACAGTCACTTCACTATGCAGGCAATTTCAGCAGAAGGGTTTTCTGGGTGTGCAATTACAGACAAGGGTCAGTATTTGAAACAGCTGCACAAACCTTCCAAAGGATGTAGCTGTTTAACACTTCAAGAAGAGGGGTGGGAGGAAGCTTCTTCACCTATGTTTTGCCAGCTCTGTAAAATAATTGCAAATATGATGCATTTTTCTACTGTACATTTAATTTTAATATGCTGAGCTCTAACTTAGTAACTGTTCTTATTTACAGAATGGCAGATTTATCCTCCAGAGAGAAAATTCTTAAGATACTATATGCTGCATTTTGTTAAAGTTTACGCATTTAGCTTTTAAATTTGCATCTTAGTATGTTGTTTATGTACTAGTCTTTTCCTAAAATTTGTACTTTTCTGGATGCCCCACTTGAAGATTTTTTTTAGTAATTTGTTAACATTAGGTGTATTATGTTTTGAAATCTTCTTTGTAATCTTGAACATACTTTGGAATGTAAAATACAATTCAGGATTACTTAATTAAAAGATGAAAAATTGTTCAGGGCACATTATAGCCCATATAAATACTCCAGACATTGAATTATTTACTCCAATTGTTAGATTACTGATCAGAAAGTCAGTAATGTTGCATAAAAATTAACAGGAATGTGTTATGACATTAGTAGTACAATAAAACTATACAGCTCAGGCAGAATTATTGGGGATTTCAGTCATCAATAATAGTTTAGGAGTGGAAGACAAAAGTATATATACTTAGTTGAGTATATCAATTTCTATTAAAACTATATTAATAAAGATTAAAATATTACAATGTTTCTCTGGACACTAATGTTAAAAGATACCATTAACAGAGATAATAGAAAGAGAATAAAAGACCAAAAAAGCAAATGGTTCAAAATTATAGTATCTGCTCAAAATGATAAGAAAAAAGGGTGTAAAATGTAATTAGATTGAGAAATAAATCCTAAAATTCTCTTTTTCTTTAGCACAAAAAATAATCCACTTTTCTTGTGTCTGCTAACTGTCACTGATATGGAGTTAATAGAATTTAGATTTAAAAGAATCATGTTAAACAAATACCGCATCAAACTATTAAAACCATATCTAATTTAACTTTCTTTACAGTTCATAAAGACATAGAAGCATATCAAAAAGAATTATGCTTTATTTAAAAAAGAAACAGGTCTAGAGCCATGCTCTGTCTCACTTTCAAATATATATAATATGAACATATTCAGGAATATTAAGGAATCTATTCAGATTTCAGTTATATAAAATATATGGTGCTTTTTACTTAATATTCACACGACAAAAATCTGTTTCATTTTTAGAAATGTTACATAAATTGTATGAGAACTGACCAGCTGTTTGTTTGTAGATAATTTCTGGAAAATAGTACTTACACCTTGATTGCTAACATAATGTTTTTAGAATAGTGTGCCACTTCAAAGATGAAATGGTATTCCAGTATACACAAGGAAGCTCATGTAGAATCTGCTGGCTGTAACTTACAGCCCCTATATCTTCTTCTGATTGTGTAATTGCAGTGCAATGCCAGAAGAGACATGTTGACAAGAGAAGCTGCAAAGGCACTTTGGACCACTTTTTTGCCTTCAAATGTGAAATGCTGCATAGCCTTCTTCAAAGCAAGGTTCCAATTTGACTTAAAGAGAACAATAACTCATTTGCTTTTCCTTTAATGTCAGCTTCTCTAAATAAATGCTTCCAAGATACACTGGATTACTACCTCAGTAATTTCCGGGTTGAATGAATGGAAAAAACTGACACAACAGGAAGTACAATCTGAGCACCTACTAGGCAGAAACAAAGATTTCAGCTATATCTGCCTCTGCTCTTTGTCTGCTTATTCACTTTATCTTCATTAAGATTCTTTAGGTCTATTGAAAATGGTGAAGGATATAGACCAGACTGTTTCCTTCAGCAAAAGGAATACCATCTGGAATTTTTCCCAAGGAGAATCATGCTGATCTCCTCAGCTGAAGGTACAGCTTCTTCAATTGAACATTTCACTGTATAGATGTTTCACGCTGCACGTCACCTTATTTAAACACCTCCTAGCATTTTATTTTGTTTTGGTAATGATGAGAGAAATTTCAGGCTTTAAAATGGTTACTTAGATAAGAGGTTAAAAGATGGCATTAGCCTATCACACATATCCAATTGTTATTTCTAAACATTCAGGACAGACATAATAGAAAACCAGTTTGGTCTAGTGGTTAAGCCACCAGACTAGAAACCAGAAGCCTGTGAGTTCTAAAAGTCAGCTGGATGACCTTGGGCCAGTCTCTCTCAGCCCAATCCAGCTCACAGGGTTGTTGTTCTGGGGGAAAACAGGAGGAAGATGAGTTGGATATGTTCACTGCCTTGAGTTACTTATAAAAATAATAAAGACAGGATAAAAAAATCTAAAAAAATAAAGATGGGATATGAATTTAGCAAATATATACATAAGCATACACTAACATTTACAGATGGAAATTGATTGGTTAATTTTTAATCAGATATTTATAATCAATTACTACAATTACTGAGGAAAAAAGACTATTATTTCAGAGATTCTAAATAGAAGGAAAATCTCTATACACACACTTAACACCCAAATTCTGGACACACACACACACACACACACAAATACACAGAAAGATTCATGTTGTTCTTGTGCAATTTTACCTTTACTAGGCATGGTATCTGCTAGTTGTACCTATTAAGTAATATAACATGCTTAACTTTATGCTGTAATTAAAATTTATTTTATTCTACTCCTGCTGAAGGCTTAGGTGAAAAAAAAACTCCAGGTACATTATATAAAAGTTCTACAGGCTTCAGACAAATCTTCATAACAGGATTCTGCTGTTCTGATAATAGCCTCTTCACCATTTCTAAGCAAAAGGAGTATTATGACGTACTTTGAACATAATGCTTATGCAGCTTGAAAAAGAAAAAAAAGATTTTTTTAGAGATATTAACCTCACTCAAAAATACCATATTTGTAGGGTTTAATACTCAGCATTGTACCATTGAGATGATTGTATATTTTCCAATTTATTCACTGGAATGGACTAACTAATAATTGTTAAATGTGAAAACTCTTTATTGCTTTCACAGCTACTTTTGTATTATACTCTAGGGAAAAGATTTGAAGGGAACAACTCAAATCTACCTGCATATTAAGATACCAGCATTTACATTACTTGTGTTTAACAGCACAATAAACATATTACACAAGGACATTAGAATTCTAATAAATTTTAAGAGTTTTAAAAAACCAGGGGCAAATATATCCTAAAAGTCAGAAAGTCCAATACAGATTTAAAATGACTTTTAGGGTCCAGATAATTATCACTTCCCCTAGTTTTTTAAAAGTTACTACCACTTGCTTGAACTATTAAAAAAGACAATGAAATCATTTACAGAAAAAGCCAAAATGTTGCCATAAGAAAGGAAAGCACAATACTGTAAAATAAGTTATTCAAATGACAATGAATATTACATGTTTTTTGCTTACAAATTAATTGAAATGTGTATTCTCCATTAAAAATGAATTTCAAAAATACTTAATTTGTACTACAGATAATGGTTTATAAAAAAAAACTAAACTGTACTCAAAGCCTCTAATTCTACCCTTTCTCTCAGAGTTTAGGTTTAAAAATGTAATGAAATATGAAAAAAACTTTACTAAAAACATTAATATGAATATTTTTCAAAGATTTAATGCCACAAATACAATAATTATACATTCAAAAATATAAAAAAACACAAAAAATTGCTTAAGAAATCTGCACAAAAATATTGATAATTTTTTTTGAAAAATGTAACAGGGTATTTCCTATATTTAAGGGCCATGAATATACCTACCTGATGATCCTTCTTATGATATAAAAACTGGATTTTATCATCTAGTTTTCATAAATTCCAGACTGCATAGTTTGAAGCAACAAACCACAGTAAACTACAATAAAGTTCTACAGTGTGTGTGTGTGTGTGTGTGTGTGTGTGTGTATGTATCCATTTTATATAAAATGTTGCTCTGAGAATAAAAACAGATGCATTTTCAGATAATCTTTTTGATTCACTGCAAAACCATTTTTACAACTATAAAAGTAGAAGGGTAGTGATCTCTTTAAAAGAGTTTTGTTTTTAATTCTATTATACAATTTAAGGTGCATTCAGATTGAAATATGCAATTTTTACTCTTCCCAAAGACCTTTGAAAAACTCGGCAAAAAGAGGAAACAGAAAAAGCCACACAATATGGATACGTGAAAACAATTTCTTAGCCACAGTCTTTTAAACCTATTTCAATTGTACACACTCTCACGCTTTATCTCTCTCAGGCATACTGGGTGGTCCCCAACTGGGTTTTAATGATTTCTCTTTTTATCGGTACTGTATTATTACAGAAAAATTCTGATCTCTGATTCTTCCTTGTATTTAACAACTTTATTAACTTAAAGTACTTCAGCATCTCTTGCCAGCTTATTTACTATTATTCAAGCATATACCTTCTGCAGTAGTTTAAAAACAAACAATTATACAACTACAACAGTTTTTCTACACAACGATATCACTGAAATGAAGAGGAATTCAAATTATGAGCAGGTCAGGGCATGGTTTTCATGTTTTGATTCAAAAAATCAATTTCAGATTGATTTTTGTCTATATATCATTATTGTCAGAGGATTAATTGATGAATTTTTCATTTGATGAACTGGATAGAGTAAGCTTCAAGGCACACAGTGAGAATTCTAATTTAGTGTGCTTTTTGACCAGATTAAAAAACAGTATTACATTCAATCATAATTTAATACATTATCTCAAAATAAAGAACATCTTTTTTATCGTTTACTGTTGAACTTTGTATAAAATAATTTGCATAAATGACAACTTTTTGAAATCCATAATCTAAAATGTATTAATGGCATGTTAACTTCAAATTCACTTTCTAATTTGATCTTTCACTATTACAGTCAAACTGGGCTGTAAGGAATTTAAGCAAACAGTGTTTATCTTTTAATTGCTTAACTTTACTGTCATTACTTGGAAGTATCATGCTGAGGGTGGGGGAATAATGTGTGATTGCAACCTTACTGTTTGTTGTGACGATTTTTGAAATGACAGATAGTCAAAGAAGGCCTCTTAAAAATTCAGTCAGTCATAATTGATAATCAATTATCAAACTCTGGCAAAATACCTAACTTGACAGTGATGTAAAATTAATTTTAAGAGATACAATTCAGAACTTTAAAAGCACACAACCACCTTACAGCTGGAAAGTTAGTAGCAGACTAGAGTATCTAGCTGTCCCTGGATATTAAGCTTCGGCTCTGGAATGTCCTCACCCATTAAGAGACCCTTGGTTTACCAAGGTCATGGAGATAATGAAATGGGCTGACAAATGGCTAGAGTGTGGGTTGAACACTGCACTAGACTGCATGGTGGAGCACTGCTTAGGAGCCATTAGAACATCTATGCTATGACCTTGGTGGCAGAAAATAAGACTTTTTTTCTTCCACCGAGTATCTACTAAAAATTGTCCAAAGGATAATAGGATAGCATGGGCCTGACCCAAGCTGTTGCGGAGGGTTTTCATATACTCTTGAAGATATTTAGTTTTAGAAAGTTATTTATTTTGAGACAATGTAGTAAATTATGACTGAATGTAAACATCTTTTTAAAACAATCTGTTCAGAACAACACTAAATTAAAATTCTTACTGTGTCATGAGCTCACTCTATCTAGTTCATCAAATGAAAAATTGATCAATGAATTTTAATGGTAAACCATGACGGCTTTTCAAACTTTTTTTTTCAAAGGAAATCTCTCATATCCATAAACAAAGAAGGCAAAGAACGTAGTAAAGATGCTACTGCAGTCTTTAGTCCAGTCAATTTTTTATTTCTCCTTGAGAATATACATAGGGTTTTTGTATGAACTTGTGCAATTATCTCTTGTTCTATTTTGACCTATACTAGAAGAAATCATTATCATTAAAATCTTCCTTGATTTTACTCAGGGGAGTGATGCTAGGGACTTTAAACGTGGTAACAATAAAAGATCTTGATTCATATAGGCTACCCTCTATTTACCATTCCTAAGTAAGTTTTCAACTGGGTTGTGGATATGCATCTATATGTGTTCTGGAATGATACATATTGTTTAGAATAATTTCAATCTAGTTTGGGGCTTAAGGCTGAGACATGGAATATGCACAAATTTGCTCACCACAATGGACAATATGTTGAGGGAGTGTGATGGACAGTGTATCTTAATTTATGCCCCTAGTTCTTTTATTGGCTTTTATGCCATTGATCATATCTTCCTGGGCCACATAAGAGAATTGAATATTGAAAACATGGTTTTGTGGCTTCATTCCTATTTTGCTCATCAGCCTGAAATAGTAGTTTTGAAAGAACATAGTCATCAAGCCATTAAATGCTCTACTCAATCTCCAAAACCTTTAATATTTATATGAAGCCACCAAGAGATAAATGCTACCTTGATGAAGATGGTACTTAGGTCTATATTTCTTTTCCATCAATATCCAATGTTACTATTATCTATTTTTTAAATTATGATTTTTTTTCCAAAATAAAAATATAAATTTAAAGAAAAAAGAAAGTAAAGTAAAAGTAAATAAGTAAAATAAATATAAAGAAATCACTTCGAATCTTATAAATGCATTCATATTTTATTTCTTTCTAAAGTTACATCATAGCTCCCTTCTTTCCATATTCTACCCTTTCTAATCATCAAACTCATAAATTGTAGGTTCTTTAAAAAAAAACTTTCTCATCTTTAAAGGACTAGGGTCACTAACAAATGTTATTTTTTTCTGTAATCAAGCAAGTCAATTTTGTCATCTCTGCAAATTCTGTCATCTTCACCAGCCTTTCTGGTAATCTACTGTGGATATTTCAGAATCTTTCCATCTTTCTCCATGTAATAATTTCACTAAAATTATCTTGTACACAAAGAATCGCCCGTCTTTTTTAGTTGTTTGTTAGTTCCATCATGAAAAGTTGTTGTGTTAGTTAAATATTAAACTTTAACTTTGTTTTACATAATTGCACATATTTGAACCCAAAATTTTCTAGTTTTACAATTCTACCAAGCATAATAAAATAATTTCTTGTTTTCCACATTCCAACATAGATTTAAAATGTCTTTATATACTGTACATTCCAGAGTTTTTCTAGTGTCATATGCCAATAATACATCATTATGTAACAATTCTCTTCTAAATTATAACAATATGAATTTCAGTCTTTTCATCCACATATTTTTGACTGCTCCATCTGTATAACCAAGGTTCATACGTTATTTTATAATATATTTTTATACTTGTTCTTCCATTTCAAATTTCAGCAAACATCTATACATTTTAGCAATTACATGTTCTCTTTCAAATTCTGTCTTGTATTGTTCAGCTCCAAATGTTCTTGTCTACTTTAAATCTTTTTCTTTTTCATTGGAAACTAAATTCTTTTGTGATCAGTGGATCTACTGACTCCATCTTCAGATTCTCCATGTTCGAGCAATTCTTGATATGTCAACCATTTCTTCCCCCATACCATCCAAATCTGAGGTCATGCTTTTTAAAATATATAATTGGCGTATTTCTCACCAACATCCAACTTTCTTCATCCAAACCAAACAGCTAGATGCAAAACAGAATTTCAAATCAGGCAGTCTCAATTCCCATAATTCCTTTGCCTCTTAAAGAATTTAATCAAAGCTGCTGTTATTTAAAGTCATAAACTGCCACATTCTGACCTTGCCTGGAGAATATGAGGTTGAATCTGACTAGACAGACAGATAGACAAATGTTTGAACAAAGTGATTAAAGATGTGCTTGTGGGAAAGAACAAGAAAACTGAATAATATTATTTATCTTCATAGTAGATAATGCAGGAAAGAGAAATCTTTCCAAACGGACTTTTTTATGGAAGGCATCTGAAGAACTTAAACTGAGAGGACAAAAGATTAAATCCTTGGCTTCACAAATTAATAATTAAGAAATCACTACTCCCTAAAGAATAAATAAATAAGTATATAATATATAACTTGTGTTTTTTAAACAAAAGTAAAAGAGAATTTTAAGGTAGGTAATGAAACATCAATTTTTAAAAAGGATAAAAGGGATGTTCAGGAAATGACACATAAACTTGCCCAATGTATGAAAAAAAATCAAGAAAATAAAAAATGATCAAGAATATAGTATAATTATTGGGAATCTCTCTGTACTACAGCTGGTCCAAAATACGAACTAGTTGCCGGTGGGCTTCTGGTTGCAATTCAAGGCACTAGTTAAAGCACTTCATGGCACAGGACCAAGTTATCTAACTATCTCCCATAGTTTCTGCCCATCTGTGTTGCTCTCATTCTGATTATATTCTGGAAGACATTAAAAACTTGGCTATTTTCCCAGGCCTTGGGGTAAGGTAGCGATGGGGATGCAGGAGACTTCCTTTTTGTTGTTATTGTTCTTAACTGGCCTTATTTGATCTAATGATTCTGGCCAAAATCACTATTTTCTTCGCAGTCAGGCAGCCTCTAATCTCAGAAATAAAAAATACAAAATAAATAAAATGAAATACAAATATATGAAATTTCAAGATTATGCTGGCTGGGATGACACTCTTTGTAGTCCAAAAATGTCTTGTAAGGTCATATGTTTCCAATTACTGATACAAATTTTCAAGCTGTTTTCCTGGAAAAAACACATGCTACTGATAATGATGGTACTAGGAATTCAGTATTTGACTTTATTTTGTATCATGGGTGAAATTTCTTTATGCAGGTCTTACAAATCCATGTTTAGTCTTGTCTGCAAAATTCCTAGAAAAATGGATATAAACAGACAGACAATTTTACACTTGAAAAATCATCACATTTTTCAGGTTGACGCTAGTTCCTTTAACTTTCAAACTGTTTATCTTCATATTTTGCTAATCTTGGAGTTAGCACACATAGCTGTTTTAGAAGACATAGCCTCATGAAACTTTCTTTATTTCATACACAAGGCACTGTGGAAGCAGACTAAATATGTCCATTTTTTAAGAAACTGCTTTTAACGATTAAGCAGCACTTTCCATCTTCTCCTAACACAACTTGGCAGACACTCTATGACATCTCATTCATGATATTGGTGATTATGCAGTCAGGGCTAAACTTTTCAAGCAGCTATGAGGTGCAACTCATTTCATCTTGGACTGCAGGACAGACTAGACATCAGGTTTCCACAGAAACATATGCCTTTTGATTCACAAAGTGCTACTTAGGCATTAACTGGATTCTGGAATGGTAGTCTTGTGGGCAACCACAAAACTGTTATTAAACATTTGTTCAGTTATCTTTCAAGAGAGTGGTAGATCTGTCTGTAAAAAAAAGCAACTGTCAATTTAAACTGAAAAAAAATACTTATTACTGATTCTGGAAGACTCCTCCAGATATAGAGTTCATAGCTTCTAGAACAGAATACAGCTTTCTAATATAGCAATCAAACAAAATAGATTATGTTTCAGTAATACATGAACAGCCCAGCAATTATTACAAATAGCTACTTAGAAGCAGAGCAGAAAACACTCTGACTGATCTATTTTTCTTTTTTTTCTTTCTTTTTTATTTTATAAGTGAGAAATAATTAGTCAACACAAGAAAACAACAGGACAATGTCTGCATGTCTAATAGGCACATCTATATTCACAAAAGAAAACATACTTTAATAGAAAATAAAATAACATAGACAAATTATAGAAGGTAAAAAAAAGAATGCTACAATTAAGAGTTATAACAAATAATGGATAACAAATTATACATTCATATTAGCAACATATTAAACAGACATAATTCTGAATTTTTAGAAAAACTGACATTCCAACATTTAATCAATTCTAATAACTTTACAGGTTGCATAAATCTCTCAAGAGCATCAGCTCAGATGACTGATTATCAGTGATGCTAAAAACAGCAATTCATTTGAATGTTAATTTCCCAAGCCCGTCAAGGTCATTTATTTCCAAAATATTCTTTCCTTTAAGTCTTCTTTCCTTCATTTTCCTCTAAAAGCTGATTAAATAAGCAGAATGTTTTATGCCCCTTTCAAATGCATTAATTCAAGCACAAACCTGGGTGATTTCACCTATGTACATTTAATATAGATGATTCTCTCAAACATGGCCAAAATCACTGCAGAATACAAATATTGCTGCTGCCTAATCAAAATAAAGTTTCTTTTTGGTTCTTTTTTCAGACTATTCCAAAGATAACAAGAATTAAGAAAAACAATCTCTACCATACTAGACAGGAAAAATGATACTTAAAAATCTGCTAGTGATCTACTTCTTAACCCTTTTTTATTGTTTGGTGTACCCATTTTTTTTAAAACAAATTTTATTGATTTTCAAAAACAATACACAAACAAATAAAACATAAAACATAAAACATCTTTTCTGAAAGCAGCTTGAGCCCGGGTTACATCTCTTCATACAGACACAAATTCAAATTCATGCTCATTTTATATACCATTCCATATCTTATTGCCATTTTACATTTTGTATATAGCTTTTCCTGTCTTTTAACTTTCTTGATTTTATTTTATTTATCTCATCTCAGTTCAGATCATTATGCTTATTATTCTTTGTCCTGTTTCCAGCTATCTATTTTCTTTTCCCTTTAAACAAAATTTCTCCTGTACACTGATTGGAGTATGACGCCTTTATGTCTTTCCCCTAAATTTATAACACTTAGTATAGTACATAACTTCCATTTGGATTCTGCTTAGTACATTCTAAAGTTACACACTATATTTTTTTTAAAAGAAAAGATTATAAATATGTAATATAATTAAAACAACAATCCATACCAATTCAAATCTATCATTAATATTAATATTCATTTAAATATTGAACATTTTACACATTACTTTTCAGTTAAATATCATACTTTTATGGGAACACTTATAAACTTTCCATAGTTATTTCCCCCCCACTTCACTTATATTTTAAAACATTGTGTCATTAAAATGTTCCCATTCCTTCCTAATTCAATTCTCTCATTTATTTCATTGCCTTCCTTTTGTTCACAAAAATTTCACTGAATTACACTGAATGTTTTATCCCACTTTTTAATCACATGTTGTTTCCAATTTTCTAACATTATTTCTAATACAAATATAACAATACAATCTTATGTACCTTTGCAGAATCCCATTTTCAATTACATTTTTACCCATTATCTCTAAATAAATCCTGTTTCTTTACATCTTGCTCCCCACCATAGAAACTTCTCATCCCTTCCTTCCTCCCTTGCTTCTTCTCCCTTTTTACCCCCTTGTCTCTCCAGCTCCATTTCCCTCTTCTGTATTCCCCCTTTCTGTTGTTTTCTAACATTATATCCAGTTTTCACCTTATTTTTCCCTTTTTTGGTTGTTTTTTTTAGATCTTAACGTCTCCATTTTCTTTTCCTCCTTTCCCCTTTCTTCCCCAAGTAAAATTACTTGTTCATCGAAGATGGTTTCTTCTTTGTCCCAATCATCTTGTTGCGCAGTCAGTTTCTCATAGGTACAAATTGCCATTTCTAAGAATTGAAAAAGGGAGCCAAGAGACCCCTTCCCTTCTTGTTCCTCTTCTTTATATTTTTTGAATTCAATTTTCAGTTCACCCACAAGTGATGCCATTGTAGAAAAAAAAAACTTTTTTTTCTAAACAACCACCCAAGTGTTTTTAGTCCTTCAAATATAATTTCCAAAAGTCCCAAAATCACCAAACAGTCCAAATAAGCTGTTTCTTTTAACACTTTCTTCTTTCTTCACTTTCTCTTCCTGGGGTTACTGTTTAGTTACAAAATTCCAATTAAAATGTATCTTTTAGAAGTCTTGTTAGTATTTAATGATTCTTTTAAGTTCTAGGCAATCTCCTCCTGTCTTCCAAATCCTGCTACTATTCTTTTCCTCTCCCTTCCCACTTACAGGAAAAAAAAATTTTTTTTTAAATGTTCAGAAATCCTTATTATCCCCTTGACATTTAGTTATCCAGTTTAGTTACCTATTAATGCCAAAGCGGGTTTTTCTGATTTCTCATTCTTTTCTGTTCATTGTCAACGTTAGGAAGGAGAGTGAAAAAAAAAAAGAACTTTCCCTTTTAACTTTCATTCGCCGCTTGCAAGTCTTTGAGAACAATGTATCTTTTGCAAATTTTAAAATCCAGGGTACCTTAGTTGTTACTTTGTGTCCCGGTCAGCCAAAAACTTTCACTTCTTAACTTCCTCCTGCACTTTCTTTTCCGGCTGAGTGCTTTTTGAGGCGGCCATTTCTGACCGCCGCTCTACCGCCTTCGGAAAAGGGAGTTTAGCCAGCTGGGGAGGAGAGGTGCGATTCCTCTCGACCCTGCCAGATCTCCCCTGTCCTCACCACCTTCTACGGGGTGGTTTAGCCCTGAAGCCGGATGGCTTGGGGCACTCCAGTGGCGAGCGCAGGCAGAAACCGTGCACGATCGCGGATTCCTGCCTGCCCCGAAGCACTGCAAACTGGAACTCCCTGGTGTACCCATTTTTGACTGCCTCAGCTGGGTATATGAGGTAAAAATACTGTACAGAGATTATATCTAAACTTTCAACATTCCAAAAGAAATATTATAAGAAAAAATTCTGCTATATACTTCTCATTCAATTCAAATTCAAAGTAATTAATCCCAAGGAACCAGGATTTTTTCCATTTCAAGCAATAATCAGTAATGGTCTAGTGGTCTAATGGTTAAAGCACCAGGTTAGAAAACAGGAAACTGAGTTGTAATCCTACAATAGAATGACTGCTAGCTGGGTAGTGTTGGTCCAGTCATCTCTCAGTCCAACTCATTTCACAGGATTGATGTGGGGAAAATAGGAAGAGGAAGATAGATATGTTTACTGCCTTAAGTAATTTACAAAAATAATAAAGGCAGAATGAAAACATCTGATACCCTTTCCCCTATCTAATACAAGACAAATGGTTGAATAAACCTTTTAAAATGTTTTGTTATTTCTTGTTCAGATTTCTTTCTCTACATTTTTTCTTTCCCAAATGTTTGCATTACCTCTCCATACGTGTTTCTAATTATTTAATATTGTTTAATACTCAATAAATGTATACTGATATTCTGTCCGATCCCTTGAAAAGGGATCCAAACCCCTTTGTAATACCTGTTTAGGTTATTTAAAGATGTTCAAAATAGTTCGGTAAGTTTTGGTAAACATTTCCATGGGTATGAACATTTCCATGGGTATGATCAAAGATATTGACAGCTACCTCAAATTTCACACATTAACTTTTTTTTTTAAGGGTAAGATGGGATCCACTAACAGGAAACAAAATTTAACATTTTTCATAAACCTTTCTTTTTCATTAATATCACTTCATTGGAATTCTTTTCACTTTTTTTAAGTATCCTAAACCTCAAATTGTCCAAAGTCTACCTTCCTAAGAGCCTTATCAAATTGCTAATAGCTGCAGATGGGTTCCTATAATAATTGTGTGATGATGTTAATTCAATATCTTCATTTGCTAGTTATGACTTATAAAGTTTGATCATTCAATTATCTTTGTTCAGTATGAGTTAAATGGTTCTCTGTAATAATTTATTTTCTGATTTTTCCCCAACAAAGTACTTTTGCATTATGAATGTGTATCAATTAAACTATTTCATTTATTTTTAATTTATTTGTTTACAGGTAGCTACTTACTAAATTTCATCTTTTTTGCATGGTCAAAGGTCTGTTAAAACTCAATACCTTATATTCCATGGATATTGATATAGATACACATACAAATAGATATAGATACATAGAATTGTCTCATTTATTTTTGCTATACAAGCATTAATGTTTATTATGCTAAAGTTCTTTACTAACAAGCATAAGAGAATAAATAAGGTTTGCTGTCAGCATGACTTGGGGTTTTTGAGGGGGTAGCCTGCAGAACAATCATATTAAAAGCTACACACATTGCAACTACAATGACAGTGTTTAGTTGTAAAGATAAAAATCCCTGGTCATGACTTTGGAAGAACAGCCTTCAAGGGTCAGAAGAGAGATATATACTAGTTAAAGATAATAACGTTTTACACAAATGTAAAGCTTCAGGAGCTTTTTGAAAATGCTCATACAAAATACCATAGACTTCACCGTTAGTACACAGCAGCTTTTGTTCAGAGGCCCACTCAAACTGATACAGTAATTACATATAGATTCCATAACTAGCAGCTATGTATCTTCTACAAATCTGGCTAATTCTCTCTCAAAGTTAATACTTTTAGTACTAGGTCTATAGTAACTTGTGGTAATTAATTGCATCAAGTAAATATTAATAATTTGTATAAAAATTTGGAAT
The DNA here is from genome assembly GCF_049901715.1 of Pseudonaja textilis. Taxonomy (NCBI): domain Eukaryota; kingdom Metazoa; phylum Chordata; class Lepidosauria; order Squamata; family Elapidae; genus Pseudonaja; species Pseudonaja textilis. The sequence goes on along the minus strand of NC_141991.1, from coordinate 217,052,088 downwards.
TAAATTAATTTGCTGGCCTGGGATGTTGGATTTGAGGTCCATTCCCAAATGCACTGAGAGATTTCCTCTCTCTTCTTGCAGGGAGGGGAAGTCCTTCCCCAATCTGGAAAAATGGACCTCAGATCTAGCTAAAACCCTAGTGAAGGACAGCCTTCCAAGTCCGAGTCTGATAGAAATTAGAATGAAGCGTTCACTAGCAACTACAATGACATTTTCTTTCCAAACATCAGTTTTCTGAAAGGTTCAGAACATTGGCCTTCACTAGCATTGTTTATTTCACCTCTGGAGAGGAGAAATTACTAATGAAGACTGGGGCTCTGAAACTTCCAAAATGATAGCATTCACTAGCTGGTTATGGTTAGAATGCAGTACTGCAGATTACTTCTGCTGATCCCCAGCTGCCAGCAGTTTGGCAAATAGAATCTCACCAGGCTCAAGGTTGACTCAGCCTTCCATCCTTCCAAGGTGGAAAAACGAGGACCCGGATTGTTGGAGGCAATCTGCTGACTCAGTAAACTGCTTAGAGAGGGCTGTAAAGCATTGTGAAGCGGTATATAAGTCTAAGTGCTACTGCTATTCATAACTGGAAACTGGAAGTAGATTGTAATTTGAGACTCCATCAACCTCAACATTTTTTCACACCATTCTTAAAACTTTTTTAACAGAAAAAACTGATTTGTATTCTAGAAATCTTTTGCATAATAAAACAGTTTTGTTTATTTAGATTGGAATAGTTTCACTGAAGTAAAGCAAAATCAGAATGAGACAGAATGATAGGAACACCAGGGAAACTGAAAATGACCATGCATATGCTAAAGAGTCCTACTCCCTCACTCCGCCCCATCCCCATTTTTGGTATATGTTACTCATTCAAGGAACACTGAAAAACAAGGTTTTGAGGCTTTAGCAATTTCTCCCAAACTTAGCTATGTAGATAATATTACTCGAATCCAACACTAAAATAATATGTATATTATGGTTCATTTTCATGCTTTACAACCTTAATTTTCACATTTTATTTCCCTATGTAGCAATTTTGCAAAAAATCCCACCTTCCCTAGTTTAAAAACTGCACTTCCCCATGATACAACTTTTTTATAAGGTTGATTTTAAAGCTAAGCCGATTTTTTTAACTATGATAATTTTATAGTCTTTCAAAATAAAACAGTAAGGAAGCTACTTCAGTGTTTAAGCAGTAAATGTTTTGCTGGTAACAGCTGAAAAACATACCAAAAGTCATTCAACTACCATTCCCCCAATACAAAGTGACTTGACTGACAAGACTGACATCAGGGAACTCATCTCTGAACGAATAGGCCAATAGCTGAATGGCAGAATCCTCCGTTACCATTGCCTGAATGTCAGATAACACAAAGAAAATGTTACAAAGGTCAAAGCATGGCGATGGTTCTTTATAGTTGAAAATACAACTTGTTAGTGTGGAAAACAATGAAAAAGACCACAAAGCCCAAAATTAGCATCCCTTTTATCAACTGCTAATATAAATTATAGGAATGAGAAAAGCTTTCATATATAAAATCAGTAGATGAGTTCCTCTATTTAGTGCCTTCAGCAATATAGAGTAAATTTGCCACAGTTCACTTTAAAAGTTCCACATGACTATAAACTACATATACAGAAGACAAAAGATTAAAACAAGAACTGTATTTTTATATAAAAAAGCAAGCCCTATGATTATTATCATAAAACAATATCACCAGAAAGATTTTTAAAAGTAAATTTAATTATTTTACAAAAAACAGTTTACTTGATTTCCATGCCTCCAAATGTTTTTTCATTAATATTCTTTTTAAAAATCCCAGATTCAACTACATTTTCTCCTGGGAATCATTAAAGATAAATACCCCAAAAAGATCCGATACACATAATAACGGCAGCAAGAATTGCCCAAGCGTAGGCTTGGAAGATGTCTACCATTCCCTCTGATGAAGTTATAATTTGTAAAAGCCTGGAATGTGCAGAGATGGATAGACTCACAATGAAATTAAATGATAAAGAAGACTCAGAATATTACTCAATTTGGAACATTTGGTATCAATGGGTAGACAGTAAAACATGAAAAATATAGATTAAAGAGGAAATAAAACTGGCATATTGGTATATAGGTAAGACCAATGAGAAACTGTTGAAATCAAGAAACGGCCAGAAAAGTGAGATCTATGTAAATATTTATATTTAATTTATAATATATATGTAGTTATATTTATATTGTATACTGAAAAATATGTATCTTCTCTTATGGCTATGGAATAGAGAGCACAGTACACAGACTATAATCATGTAGATTTATCTTTTATTTTTCTCTTTAGATACATATATGTACTTAGTGTTAATATGACATTTTTCTCTTCTGAACCAATGACCTATATACATGAATCACTTTTTATCAATATTATTAAGGCACTGCAAATTAGTATTACCAATACTATGAATAACTGTCAAGTAATAATTGTATGTATTGTATTTATTGTACTGTCAAAAAAAATGATGCTGAAAGATATTGGCACATCTTCTACTAGATAAATCTTTGTAAAAAAAATTAATATTTTGAATGTTTGTAAACTTTTTAATAATTTGAATTTCTATAAAGCATTTTTTAAAATTAAAAAATATATATACTGGTGGTGATTTAAGAAAGATGATGAAACAGGAGCGATGACTTGCAGTGTTTATGGCACATTTGTCTTTCTGAGAATACCCTGCTATCTATTTGTACCCTGCTATCTATTTGTGCCCAGTGTTACCAGTGTAAATTTGTAGTAGTTCTTGAACAAAACGGCAAAGGTTTGGGTAGCAAACATATCATTACACTTATCTGAGGAGACAGTGGAAGATTTATCAGTTCAAAAAAACACCACCCATGTTCTACAACAGAAATTGACAGTGAAAACAACTCTCCATGAGAAAGACTTCAAAATAAATGAGTAAATATCAAGAAGAAACACCAAAAATCTTAGTATCAATGCTGTACTGTATGAAGTAACAGTGACAGGGAATTTTAATTATCCTTTCATCTGCCGGAAGCCAAACTCTTTCAAACCTGGTCCTTGCAGAAAATGTCTTATTTGTCTTGCTGACAACTTTGTCTTTCAGAGAGAAGACATGTGACAATCAGCTATTCTTGAATTGATACTAATCCATAAAGAAACCTTAGTCCAGGGAGTGGAAAGCGCAGGAATAAAGAGAATGCATAATCTTGGAATTAGTGGGTTTTTTTTTAGTTTATTCTACATTGGTCCAACTAACTGTATCCAATTCTGGATATCATGCTTCAAGTTTGATTTAAACGCTCTGAAACAAGTTCTGATAAAAAGAATTAGTAATAATCAGGTATTCGAAAACAAATCCTATAAAGAGACTGAAGGAACTGAACATATTTCAATTATGGGTAAAGTTTTTGTGAATATTAGAAAATCATTATATGTAATGATTTGTCCTGTTGGGGAAATTAAAGTGATTTTGCCAATTCTTGTGAAGTTACATTAAAAGTTCCTGAAAATTGCAGAAATGTAAGAAAGTATTTTAATTAGGCATTGCCTAATAGCATTACCAATATTCATATTCTCTGACCTTGATTGCCTACTAACATTTCTAAAGCCAATCAACTTCTTGGGAGATGTATAAAGTACATTGAGAACCAAAAAATGTGACCAGTATCAGAGAGAAGTAAGCACAACTGGCACACAGAATATCTCTGCAAAGTCTCCCAACTTACTAACTCCTCTTTGAGATGGAACTACAAATCTGGGAAGACCCTCAAACTGCACATCAGTTTCATCTGGGGAACTGCTACTCCATTTCAAACCAGAACTGGAAACTCCATGGATCAGTGGGTTCATAGCCAATTGATAAAGGTTGATTTTAAGTCTATTCCTTTCCCCCACAGCCTTTATGAACTGGAACAATAACTTGATAGAATTACTCATACAGCCTGGGTGGAGATATATAGCTAGGTGTCACAAGTGTACTGATGGCCCCTGATCCTTTGTTGACAGATGTGCTCACCTAGTGACTTCATATAAGTGTTAAATAGGACAGGCAAGAAAATCAGGTTTTGTGGTAACCAAGAGATCAAGGATTTGGGGTTCAACTTGTTCTCCATCAATATCAGTATCAATTGGGAGAAAAGGGGAAATCCAATGCAACACCATATCTCCCAGAGTCAATTCCTATAGTCATTCCAAAAGGATACGATGTCAGTAATATTGAGAACCACTGGGAGATTGAGGAGAGAAAGGATGATTGCATCACCCCTATTCCTGCTATGCTTTCTTAAGGCTACAGCCCACCATGAACTCTGATTGAAGAGTACAGACAGTTCATTTCTTCCAGAATTTTCTAAAGCTGTAGCTAGACTTTTTCTTGAGATCACTGGCTCTCAGGCTCCCAAAGACTGACATGAGTTCATGGGTGAAACATCACCTGGAAGCTAACAGTACATGGGAGTGGACGTGGACCCAGGACTAAAGCACTAGAATAGATCTGTGAGATTTCTTATATGGCAAAGGTGATCCTTGATTATCTGCACCTGATGCAAATTCCATTTAAGAATTGTTGCTGCCCATAATCCCATAATCTCCTATTTGGAACAACTGTTCTGGCCCTTTGCTCCTTTTAAAACCATACCTGTTGATGATTTCGCTACTAACACTCTGACCCTCTGACTGTAATTCAGACTACATTTTGGCTCAATTTTCTGGATTTCTGATTATGACCAAGCCTATCCAGGAAAGCTAAGGGCAGTCTTACTATTTACCAACCTGGCATTTAATCAACTTTAAAATATTAACTGCCAATGTAAAAGAATTTCAAATTCAACCTAATAGCATAGTTTTTTTCTAGACAAAGAAATCAGCAATATCAGTTACAATATAATTTTATAAATTGCAAATGATCCAGGTATTTATTTCCGTTCACCTTTTTTTTTTTACATTAAGACAAGTACCCCTCCTGAAAATATAATGGTGGAAGAAGAGGTCCCAGAAGTCTTTCATTACTTCAATGCCAAGATTTTCTAACAGTAATTATGACAATTCATAGTAACATGGTTCAAATCTTAGGTGATTATAGTAAGAGTTATGGAATTTTGTTATGGAATGTTATGGAATTACATTGGGACAAGTATAATTCAGCTTTTAGTCACAAATGAAAATTTTATTTTATCCAAAGTTGATAGATAGATTTGAGATTTGGTAATCACCTTGCTAAGACACTACATTTTGAGAATATTTTCCTTAGTGTGAGTACTGTCCACACATTTCTTACATTTTCAACATTATTATTCAGTGAACTTCACTACCTGGGCTTTTGGAATCATCTTTAATGTCTCTTAATCATATTTCCTCTCCATAAACTACTCTTTTACTTTCATGTAACATATGTTTTCTAGATAATGTTCTTTTATTGCAAGAACTTTTATAGCAATACCATTTATAATGGAAAAGCAGCACTTTTTATTAATTTTGTATAAATTATCCTCAACCCTAGAGATTCCCTGGAAGGGAAGAACATGTCTGAATTTCACTATACAGTGCCACAGGCAGAAAGTGAGAGAAACTAAACAAGCCCATCCTGAAGGAGAAAAAACGCCTGCAGCTGCAAATGACCTATTACATGTCTCACTGGAAATGTTTTCATGTTGTAATTTGGTAATTTCAAGGAAAAAAAAGACAATTATCAACACCTACAGTTTGTTCTTCTGTTGTTATTTGATTTTATAAAGGATTTTAAAATCAAAGATGACATTATATTTAAAAGGACATTATTTTCAGATGATTATATTACATAATTTTTGTATGAGAATCCCTGTAGCAGATTATTTTGTGATTATTTAGTTACAGCAAGGAAGTTGCAACAGGAAATAGAAATACTTGATTTTTATTCCACAACCAATATTCTAATAGATCAAAGAATATTTTTCACCTATACTTCCAATGGTTTCAATCAGTATATTTTGATCTCTTTGTTGAATTTCATGGTCATATTTTCGTTTTGGTAGCTACAGAAAATCCTGAATATATGAACATGGTTCATTGGGATTGGCATTTAAACAGCTATGAGAAATCTTAGCCAATTATCAAATATTTTAAATATAGAATAAAATGAATTGTATTATAAACTGACAATTTTCCAGATTACAGGTCTGCCAAATAAACGTTATAAAATTCATTGCCAGAAATCTGATTTATGGCTCATTAATTGAGAAATTTCAATAAACACTTGCAGAAGGTCTGCAGTGGTGAAGATTATGCAGCTCCACAGAGAACAAGACAACAAACAATCCTTCTTTCCACTTTTCATATGGAAGCAGAATTACCAAAGCATTTGCATCAAAATTCCTATGACTTCCCCAGATCCAAAATTAAATAGAAGAAAGGGATTATTTAGGAGTTTTATATATAGGGGAATCCACAGGGTATGATAGAAAAAAATTAAGCTGTGATAGTGTGATCAAAGCTCCAACTGTTTGTACATGCAATGCATATTAAAAGCAGAAAAACCTCAATCACACTGTTCCAGCTGCCATCTTCAGTTTTCTGACCACATCCTGTGGACTGGCCTTGGCCATTAAAAGCCAAAATGCAAATCATTCTTGAAGCACTGTGAAAGAAAATGAAGCACTAGTTGTCATTGCCTGAAGGTACCAACATACCTTTCAAAAGTAGAGACTAATAGCACGCACAAATTTCAACCTCAACAACAAAATCCTCTGCAAATTATTATACCTTCTATACTATAAATATACCCACCAGTTCTATGTAAAATTACCTAACTAGTGGAAAACATGAAACCTGTGCCACTGTGAAACTGTGTTAGCTATCTGTCCTGAGTTATTAATTTTGTTCTTCTTTCTGATGTTTCTGTGCAATTATGAAACTATGCATCTCACTGGGTTCTTTTTGACAGGAAGGCAATGAATGTATGTATACTTATTAACTGTTTTAAAACATCATAGAGATAAAGCAATCAATTCTGAACCTATGAAATATTCATCTTACATATCTACTGAAGCATGCAGGGTTACTCTTTCAAACCACATTAGTAATTTTTTTAGTTTCTAAAAAGTGCAATATTAAAGAAATAAAGATTGGCAGGACTCTTTCATACTGAACCAGTTCTTGTATGATGTAATCCATATTTAGTGTGTTTCAGGTACTATTTTGAGAAATTTATGTCTTTCTGAGATTTGAAAACCATACACTTCATGTCAAATGTAGGTTCAAACAAAGAAGCAGATGTTCCAAAATGGATTACCTTCCCATTTTTGTATTTTCTACATGTTTCCATATTGTATTTAATATTTATCAGTACAAATATCCATTTATATCTTATTAAATGTTGCAGAAAACAATTTGTACTAGTTCTACATTGTATTTTGTGACAATGCATTTTTCCATGTGTATGAAAAGCATGAGTATTGATTATAGAAAGAACAAAGATTATTTTATTATACCTTCACACAGCAGAAAGATTTCTATTTTTTTAAAAAAATTAAGAATGTAAACAAAAGGTTAAAGATGAATAAGTAAAAGGACTACCTTTTTTCATTTTAGGCAAGGCTAATAAAAATATTCAATCATTATGTCTTATTGACAGCAGATTTCCCTGGGGAAGTTATTTAAAAAGTTTAACCCCTGATCAAATTATAGTTTCTCTTGCCTTTGAAAGTGTCAAGTGCATTGATTGTAACTGCAAGAAGGGTTATCTTCTGCCTAGAGATTCACTTCCTTTACAATCTTAAACACTATCTCCTTCCCAAACTGGCTTTGATTCATCAATTTAAGCCACATCAGACGGTATGAAAGGCAGAAGCAGCAAAGAAAAGAGGCCAGCTGTTAAAATAAAATACAAATTGGAGGAGGATCACAAATCATGGATATGATAGGACAAAACTAGAGAGAAAAGCAGATTTGAAAAAGATTTCGGAGTGATTTAATATGTATATGATACAAATTAAGCATAATTTTTATACTTATTTTCTCTGCATTTAAACACATCTCACTTAATTGAAATTCTAATCATACCTAAATCAGCAAGGCTTTTTATATACCTACATAAATCCATTATCTCCACCGTCTCTCTTTAGTATCCATAATCACTATGAGGTATCCCATACAAAGTATTAATAGCATAGAATTCTAATATCCGAATGAATTAATGAAAATACCACCTAATTCTTAAAACAATAAAAAATATCAATAGTTGCTAGGAATATTTTTCCATATTTAAACATAAAGGTTATTAAAACTGAAGAAGTACTTTTAAAAAATATCAAGACTGTGCAGGAATATTAACAAAACAATACTACAAATCATATCCCATTGTAACAGATTCACTAATATATATAGACCATCATGTATTACTCCCATTATCTTCAAAATCTGAAACTTTACACCATTATTAAAATTCAAGTATAGCTACTGCAATGAGACTTATGCTACTTTGCACATGAATCATAGACAGTGTTCCCAAACTTCCACAAAGTAATTGGATTTTCAGAACTGCAAGTGGTTTTATTCCAATTCAGTCATGACAGGGCCAGGAGGTAATGATACATCTGCTGTGATGCAACAAGCAGACTTGTCTTCTGTCAAAGAGTTGAAATCATAAAGGAATAAGCTGTCATTAATAACCTCTCTTCAAACACTAGAGCTGTCATCTCATTGTTTTGTTCTACTGGCTTGGGGAACTTCATATAGTCTGAATGAGAATTTAACTATTCTCCTTACTTTTCCGTGAGCCACTTTTTCTAAGCATACCCCAAACTATGACAAATTCTCAACATAAAACCAATTGTAGAAAATATCCATGTAGCCGTCTTTGGGAAATTCATTAATTTAATCTAAATTTCACAGACACCGCTGTGTATTTCTAATATAAATGTATTTTTTAAATTGACACTTAATGTTCTACATATTTCATAAAATTTATTTCCTTAATATTTGTATCTTGCTAGAAGTGAAAGAGGTTTTTCTGGCAATGGAACTCCTTCTTAGTCTCATTACCCCTCTTCCCCAGTCCCCCAACATTCAGATATCCTCAAAATCTGTTGGTAATAAAAATGGAGAATGTGTGTGGGCTGAAAAGAGAAAAGAAATCTTTGTGTGCAAGAACAAGACAACATCCCTCCATTTATCAATGCATAAAATGATTACTGACCCCCAATTAATAGTATAACAATTACTATAAATTAATTAATGTAAGCCTCCAAAAGTTTATAGAAGGGTATTTCAAGACAAACTATATTATATGCACATTCTGTGTAAATATGCTATAGCCGTGATGGTGAACCTATGCCACACATGCCGGAAGTGGTACACAGAGCCATTTGCCTCGGCACATGAGAGCTCGCCTGGAAGAGCCCCACTACATATGTGTATGCGCTGCCACCACCCGACAGCTCATTTCGGGTATCTGGTGCGCATGCGCAGGGGAGACACGTGCACATGCGCAGAGATGCACAGCGCCCATGCTGGGAATTGCAGGCATATGTGCAGGCTCACGGCAGGATCATGCACGCATGCGCAAATGGATGCGCAGAAGTGATCGCGGGTGCATGCACAGAGACGTGCAGCATGTGGGAGTGATCACGCATGCATGTACAGGCGTGCGGCTTGCGGCAAGGGGAATCGCGCACGCATGCACAGATGCAGGTGGTGTGGGGGGAAGCACGCATCGCCTTTTGGGTGCTGGCACACAAGCATGAGCGCACGAGCATGTGCACAATTATTGGCATAGGAGCCAAAAAAGGTTTGCCACCACTGTGCTATAAATGATTTCATGGACATAAAAACACAGGAAGAAACAGGATTAGAGCAGATATTCTTTTATAATTGTTTCCCTACCCCAGAAGTCAGATTGGTGTAGATTCTGGTGTGTTTCATGAAAGTTGCTAAGGCAGAACTATTCCATAGGTCCTTTGACAGCTGATATGACCCAATATACTATTATACTGTATTACTGCAATGTATTATATAGTCTGTTTTACATTATATTGATGTTGCAGTTTACTTTATATTTTTTAAAATGTAAAGTATCAAGAATCATTGACTTTACATTATACAAATAAATCAAATAAATAATATATTCTGCATAATCTGATTTTATGAGAAACACCAAGCTTATAATATAATATTAAATTATTAGTGTATATTTCAGCAATTCACCCTGGGATCTTGAAATGACAGTCATGGCTAGGTTAGATATGCAAAAAGCGTTAACATGTACAGACTAAGTTTCTGGAGTGTATGGTGAGAAAGAAAATGGATTTCCCATTATTACTTGATTTTATTCCTTTTGTTCAAATTCTTACAAATTACATTGTTAACTACAAGTTAAAGTGTATCATACCACTTGTTAAGGATTTACATACTTTTGTTTTAATTTGATTCTGGAATCTTTGTATTCAAAGTATACTAGTGAATTGAACTGAACACAAGGTAAAAGTAAAAGTTTCCCTCGCACATATGTGCTAGTCGTTTCTGGCTAGCGCGTATGTGCAAACAGAGACAGAGACAGAGACAGAGGCAGAGACAGAGCAATGATCACTGCTTGCTGTAGTCTTATTCAGATAAAACTCTCATTCTGGCATTCATTGTTGTCAAGTGCATTAATTTTGGTGTAAATGCATGCATTGGTTGAATTTTTATTACCTATGTATTTGCAAATGGTTGCTAGCTGAGGTAGTCACTATAGGTGGGATGAATATAATTTTATTTTCCTATCCCTAATCTTCCATCTTGGTATGTAGGGAATCTAATCTTACCTTAATGCCTCCTGTTATTGTTATATCCTACTATCTCCTACTCTTTCTGAGTGATTTTAGTTGAATTGGGTCAGCCTGGGTTGATTTTTTTGTAGATACTAATAATTAGCTATTGTTATTACTTGATGGGAAGTCTTGTTATTTTTCTGTTAATTTTATTGCTAGATTTTGTTAATACAAGTGTGGCAAAGGACAGGTTTTTAGAAATTTCAAGAAAATTAAGTTTTATTATCAATTTATCAGAAACTTAATTGCAACTAATCAGAAAATCCTTGTAACTTCAATCACAGATATTGCACTACAAAAATCAATAGGAACACATTACTATAAAACACTACAAATGCAAATTTATGCAAATGTTGTATTACAATGCAAATTTAGTATTAAGCACCTGACAGTCCACTTAGTTCACTTGTATTTAATGCATACTGTATTTAAATGCATTTCTTTATAAAACCATAGGAGCTTAAGTGCCTTCTAAGATCAACTTCTTATAATAAGTTGACAACATTTTTATTTGAGACAGAACCAAGTTAAACTTTTTAAGTAATATTTTTTTTAAAAGATCCCATTTAATAAATCATTACATTATTTTTTAAATATACATGTAACAATGAATTTCAATACAACATTTAAAGATTCTGAAACACAACAGAAATTGCATATATGACTTGAAAATAAAACAATAACATTTGATATGCGTTAAAACACCATACATACAGAACTGTGTACACTAACCCCCTAATTATTCCATTAAAAAGAGATTCCCCTGAACCCTTTGGTTATATGGTCAATTAAAAAGCTTTATACGCAATTCTCAGAAAACTCTAAAAGTTGTTGTTAAATTTAAATCTGTAGTATGAGTGGTCAGTTATTAAATATTATTATTAAGTACAACAACTATATTAAATTGAAATTCAATTTAAATTCAAAACAACATTTAATTTCTGTCCTGACTCTAGCTTTTTGGGAAGATTGGCTTCCAACCCAATATAGGTAATCCTCACCTCACAACAGTTCATTTAGTGACCATTCAAAGTTACAACAGCATTGAAAAAAGTGAATTACAACCATTTTTCATAGTTAGAACCTTTGTAGCATCCCCATGATCATGTGATCAAAATTTAGATGTTTGGCAACTTATGACCATTGCTCTGTACCAAGGTCATGTGATCCCCTTTGCAACCTTCTGACAAGCAATGTCAATGGAGAATCCAGATTCACTTAACAAACCAGGTTACTAACTTATCAAATGCAGTGATTTACTTAACAACTGTGACAAGAAAGGTTGTAAAATGGGACGAAACTCACTTAACAAATGTCTCATTAACAAAAAAAATTAGGCAAAATTATGGTGGTAAATTGAGGATTACATGTATACCATTCAGAAACCAAAGCATGACAAACAGTTTGGGATGAGTCGTGTACCTCTGTTTTAGGAAAACCCATAAATATCTTACCTCTATAGCTCTTTTAATATAAGGAATCTGAGTGCCGCTATCCAGATCTTCATTTATAATAAGCCTTCTTGCCCACTGTCCTGCTCTGACAACACCATTGCCTTGAATTAAAATCATCAGTTTATCAGGATTTATCAGTGCATCCTCACTCATAAAGATGAAACTCCTAGGTTCGGTCTCTTCTGCATCTACCTAAAATGAAAACAACATTTAGTGAACAGAAACAATTACACAGGGTAATATAATAAATAGTCACCAGAAGAAAACAGTGGCTGCAACCAGCAATTCATATTGTATTTTTGATTGATATAAAAAATAAATGTCTAAACAATACTACTGCCTTATCCTAAAAATAAAAAAGCACACTGTCCTCAATAGCAAACTGTAGACCAAAGCTATCATTTTCCATACATCATTATCAGTAGACATCTTTTTATTTGGCTGTTTGATTATTCTCTCTTCAAAGAGCCCAGAATGAAATATTGGAAGTAAGTTAAATTAAGAGAATGGCTAGGTTTATAGATCATGTTTAATAAAATGTAATAGTGGAGGTCACTACTACAATAAATAGTGTGATAAACAATTTATTAGAAATAGCAATATAAAGTTATGGGTTGGGGGTATAATTTCTCTAGAGATCACCAATGGACCTCTATCTTTATGCCTGTATTTACCTACATTGATAATTTGCTGTAGATTCCCAAGGAATGGAATAAGTTTTTAATAGTTCCAATCTATAAAAAGTCAGTAAAACCAACCCAGGTCATTACCTTCCAATAAGCCTTTTGTGAATAAATAATAAATACATGTGAAATGTTTCTACTACAAATTAGCTGACTTGATGAACCAAGAAAGAATATTAGCTGTGGATTATGCCAGCTTTAGATCATTTTTGTTCAATTGTGAATCAATGTAATACTTTCAATTAGATACATAACAAACAATGTAACTCTCTCCTAGGAAGATGATGGACGAAGAATAATTTTGTGGTGTTTCTTTCCACAGCTACAATAATCAGATAGCTGGCAGTTGGCTGGTTTTAAAAAGCTGCACTTTCAAAGCAATTTTGTTGTTTACTTATACATTTTTTCCATTCCACCACATCTTAGAGGTTTGTGAGCTGATTTTTCTTTCTCTTTCTCTTATCCTCTGCAGATAGTTGAGACTGATGTTTATAGCTTTACATGTTAGAGAGCCAAATAGCAATAGCAAAGCACTTAGACTTATATACCGCTTCACAGTGCCTTACAGCCCTCTCTAAGCAGTTTACAGAGTTAGCCTATTGCCCCCAACAATTTGGGTGCTCATTTTACCCACCTCAGAAGGATGGAAGGCTGAGTCAACCTTGAGCCTGGTGAGATTTCAACTGCCAAACTGCAGGCAGTCAGCAGAAGTAGCCTGCAGTACTGTACTCTAACCATTGCACCACCATGGCTCATAAATATAAAAGTATGAGAGAAATGTTTATTATAAAGATCTATGCATTATAAAATGTTTACTTAATCTATCTGCAAACAAATTAGTAAGAATGTACCAAGGCTTAGACAACCAAGCCTTTACAACTTCAATCTTAATTTCATTTGGAAACATTCCTTCAAGCCAAATTGTCTTCAAATTGTCTTCAAATATCAAATGAAACTTTCACTAAATTATAGCTATAAAAAGGTCATAGTAGTAGCCCAGTCATACTTTATTGACAAACTAAATTAGCTTTGTGACAGTGTCTCTAGAAATTTTTATTTTCATGATATAAATCTCTTCCTTTTTCTTTTAAATGATCATGATACTAGGCACAAATTGTTATAGTCATGATTTCATTTCAAACTGTTTTTAAAAACTTTAAAAATCAAAGAATAATTATATAAATATCAGGCAGGTGCTCAGTCATAAAACCTATTGTCGTATTGTCAAAAACATCTTTTTTCTGCCATAAAATTTGCAACAGTATCCATCATGAAGCTTCACCTATCTTAGAAAATGAGATAATCCAGTGATCTCAAAAGCCAAACTGTCATGTTGATCACAGAGAAGCAGATACAAGTTTGGACAAACTGCAGATTTTCTATTCACAACAGTTAATGAAGAATATCCATTATGAATATTTACAGCATAGCATTATTAATTTTATTCCATTCAATGTCAAATTTTACTTCATTCAAAAACTCAACGCTATGTTCTGTCCTCAGAATTTTTTAATTTAAAGCACATACAACACATTTGGAGCACTGCAAAGCGAATAGGAGATTTGTAGTAATAGTTCTTGCCATCATGAAATCTGCATTAACTGTTGAGACTTAATCTGGAGACTTATCTGTACAATAGATGCACATTACACCCTGTACACTTTACATCTGGAATAAAGCATTTAACCTTGAAGTCATGCTTCAAAATTAAATATAGCTTGTATTACATGCATGTGTATAAATTCACAGCCTCTTTAACTAGTATTATGTTCCACCCTTTTCCAAACTAAGCTAAAATGAAGCAGCAATTGGAGGCAATAACTGGTTGTATTATATTCCCACCAATATCCAGAACAACTCTTTTTTTAAAATATTAACAAAATAAAGGACTTCTATTTTCCAGTGAGATTCATAAAATTGAGAAAAAATTCAAACCAAACGAGTTCTTTAACATGAGCAATAATAAAATTTCTAAATTGTCATTTAGAATGGGTTTTTACAAGCCCTCACAAATAAAGTAAAATAAAAAATCATTTCCTTACATTCATTTTTACAATTTAATGTACTTTAAGAAAAAAATGTATATATTTAACTTACTGGGACATATACTTTTTTCAAATGGCATTCTTCTTCTAATAATTCATATACATATTTAGTGATGATCTACAAGAGAAAAAAGTTGTATAATATTTACAAATAGGTCTTTTTTTGTAAAGTTTTGTAAAAAATTGCAATTGGTTTATCAAGCTACTGTTTAGAAAAATACAATGTATTCTACAAAGTGAATAGTTTTTTAAATCTTCTAGTTAAGAAGCAAAAAATTCTGCCTTATAGCCTCAATAAATGTGTCCAGAAATATATATGATCTAGGATTTTGCTTCCTCCTGCTATGTGAATAATTTTGTTAAAAATTAAGGATAAAAAAACATTATCTATTTAATGCATAGTCAATGGCACAAAGAGAACTCTTTGATAAATTTGTTTAAACTATTTCAAACACTTGGCAGTAAGCATAGAACAATTTCTTCGAACAATTTCTTTTTATTGTGGCATATCCAAATCTTGGCCCATGTAAACAATGAGTAGCAGAAGGGACAAATGTAGGAAAGCCTAGATAAAAAAAAAGAATCGCATAAAGAAATACTTTAATTATTTCTCTTGCAAAATCATTCCAGATGTTACACTCTTTCAATGGAGTATGAAAACCTAGTGGAGAACTGAACTTTACAATGGGCTGACTACTACTTGAAATATCTTTAACCCAAGATGCCCTTGTTACACTTCATTTGTAAAATATACTAGTCCTGCCTCATGCACAGAAGCAGCTGAGTGACTTTGGGCCAGTCACTGTCTCTTAGTCCAAGGAAGAAGGCAAGGGCAAATCTCTTCTGAAAGTGTTGCTGAGAAAATCGCAGGGACTTGTCCATTTAATCATCAGGACTCATGGCTGACTCAAAAGCACAAAAAGAAAACCATAACCCAAAACAGTTTAACAATGCATGTAAATAAGAATATCTACAGCATTCTCATCTGGGACTTTAAGCAGACACAAACCAAAAGCCTCCAGGTTGTAAGATACTAAACCATTTAAACAACTAAAAAAAATAACAATGGAAAAATATTATGTCTTTTTGTTTTAAAATCTAACCATTTAAAAAAAAATTGAACCACTTTCACATTCAAATATAAAAGACATTTTATCTAAATTAGTTCCCAAGCAATTATTCTGTCTCAGACACAGAATTGATTCATGTTTTCAACTGTTAAACCAAAGTGTTTTAATATTTAACATATTAACAATGTGTTGGACCTCTGCCAGACATAGCATACTTCATAAGGCAAAATTGTACAAACTATTCTTGATGCATAATTTTTAAATTATTTTTATTTTTAACTATTTTTAGTTAAAAATTAAAACTTGACTATTTTTAACTATTATAGGCACAGAGTCAAAACACATCTGTAACATTTGGAATATAAATTATTGCAGGGTCATAGTCTGTGAGGTAGGCAGCCATATAAATCGACTAAAGAAATGTCTGAAGATGATTTATAAAATAAATTCTGCAACATTATATATGTAAATATATTCTAACAGATATCTGGCATTATAATTGCTCCCAATATACACATCACCTTTTCCATGCATAAAACTTTACATTTAAACTTCATACTAACATATTTAACATTAGGATATGTAATATTTCAGACTATGCTCTTGTGATAATAGTAGCTATAATTGGCTAAATATATTGTTGTAAGATAATAATTTTATTAAAATGAGAGATCAAGAAATTGTAGATTTTTTCATATGAAAAGTTATTTCATTACTGTATTGATATAAAAAAAACAAAGGCTTGTGCTGTAAAATTAAGTTTGAAGTGAAGAAAGTTTAAAAATTAACACTTTAATCATGCCATGCATTTTCTGAGATTTAAACAAATTAAGCAAGAAGTAAATATAGATAGGTAGGTAGGTAGGTAGGTAGATAGATAGATAGATTTTCTTAAGTTTTCGCAGGTACTTACATGTATGGCATTCAGCTTTGTTTGGGTATTTTCCCATGTCATTGTAGTTGTGCTTTTAAAGTTGTAGCAACGTTTTGGCAGAATCTCATCTGCCATCATCAGGCTTCTGTATTGTGTCCGTCTGTGAGTGGGGGCCTGACTCACAACTGTGGGGGCCTGACTCACAGATGGACACAATACAGAAGCCTGATGATGACAGATGAGATTCTGCTGAAACGTTGCTACAACTTTAAAAGCACAACTACAATGACATGGGAAAATACCCGAACAAAGCTGAATACCGTGTGTGTGTGTGTGTGTGTGTGTGTGTGTGTGTGTGTATGTATATGTATATATGAAAATATATACCAACTTTAGATTTATCAAGCAATCGTTTTTTAAAAAAGCATTGCTCCAAATTGTACAATTTTAAAAGATGAAATTCATTCCCTACAGCAGTGATGTCAAATTCAAGGCCCGCGGGCCAGATCCGGCCCGTAGGGTGCTTAAATCTGGCCCACGGTGCTGTCCTGGAAATAGCAAAGGACCGGCCTGTAGTGCCTCTGGCAGCCAAAATGGGGCACAGGAGGGACATGTGGATGGCCCTGTGCTCTGTTTTCAGCCTAGACAGCCTCCTGCAGCACCCTGCTAGCCAAAACAGGGTGCAGGAGTAGCACGGGTCACCCCCACACCTCATTTTGGCCAGCAGGATACAGCAGAAGGCATCTGTCCAGCCTCCTACCCCGTGCCCAGCCCACAGAGAACTACAATGCTGATCTGGCTCTCGAAGAAATCCAGTTTGACATCCTTGCTCTACAGCTATCCTAGATATGCAATCTCTATTACAGTCAAACTCAAGGTCCACAGGTCGCATCCAGCCCACGTGTGGTGCTTAGATCTGGTCCATGGGGCCACCCTGGAAACAGCAAAGGACTGGCTAGTAGTGCCTCTGCCAGTGAAAATGAAGCTCGGTAGGACTGTGCAGTCTTCCTGGGCCCTGGCAGAGGGTTTCAGGAGGTCATCCCGGGTAAAAATGGGGGCCGGGAGGCCATGCGCAGCCCTCCCAAGCTCAATTTTTGCTGGCCGAGGACTAGCAAAACAAACTAAAAACAAAACAAAAGGAGAAATGTTTCCCCTTTTGCATTTGAGTATGCAAGAAGGGACAGGAAAGGAGAAAGGGAAAGAGGAAAGACAAAGAAAAGAAGATGGAAAGAGATCAAGGAAAAAAAAATAAGGAAAGTGGGAAGGAGGAGAATGAAGAGGGAAGGAAAAAGAAGAAAAGGAAGGAAGGAAGGAAGGAAGGAAGGAAGGAAGGGAGAGGGAGGGGAGGAGATTATAATGAGAATGAGAAAGGGTCTGAGGGAAGTCATGCCTTAGCACTTGGACACCACAGGTGCCCTTGACGCGAGTGATGTCGAACTGGCGACGCCCAGCCTGACCACAGCCAACCTGGCCCCCCAAGGTCAAACACAAACCTGATGTGGCTCTCAATGAAATCAAGTTTGACACCCGTGTTCTATTACTTTCTCTTTAATAAATTGTTTCTACAATCAGTTGTAAGAAAATTTAAAATTCTCTTGGCCCTTGTAGTTTTCTAGTTCTCTGGAACAAAGCAGCCTGGATTTTAATCTTCTATTGGAGATTCCAGTTGAAGATTTTTAAATCAACACTCATCACTTAATGAAGCAAACATTTTTCATCCCAAATATGATAAGATGTTAGTATTTGTATCCATACATTTATTTGATAAACATGAGTGCTTAGCTACTAATAGCATTTTTGCGGATAGAATACAATATTTTAATAACTGCTTTGCATCCTGAAATGCTACATTTCTATATAATCATCAAAGTTCTAGCTTGACATAATTGCTTAAAATAGGCAGAATCTAGAATCTTAATATCCAGAGAATCTTATCTCTCTGCATATTAAGCTTTCAATATAGTTTCTTGGAGATGATCAAAGTAAGCAAAAGTTAATATCAATTTTCTCAAAATTTTAAAGTTTAGATTGAATTGTTTTATATCAAGTATAAAATCTAAAACCTCAATCAAGCATTATTACTATGTGTTGTCATTTTAAAGTTATGCTATGACCATTCCAATATTTTATTTTTATAATTGTTTTATATTTTAATAATTTTATATATGCAATATTTTAATTAATTAATGTATGCCTCCTAGAGTCATTTCTGAGTTTTTGTGATAAATATTTGGTATCACCTTTTCCGTTTGCAATCAAAATTTTTGGTTATATTAGGACTCATGAAAATATTAAAAGGATCATAGTAGGCGAGCAGAATATAAGATTCTGTTATATGCAAATGGTATGTTTTCTAGGACAAAGAGAAATGTCCATTCCTAACTTTATTGTGCTAACATGAGTTTGGACTCCTATTTGATTAGTTTGTAAAGTTAAAAGAAATCATGTTAAATATAATTGTTTATCAGTAATAATTTCAGCATACTTAGGGATTTGGGGGAGTTAGGTTGTGTTCCATCCAGCTCCTTTATTTATTCATTTCTAGATTTTCTCTGCCTCTCTACACCAAAATAGCAGTTATCCCAATACAAGAATTCCCAGAAATCTTACTTAACTAATACATGTCATGTTTCATCTTTGATTGGCATCAAAACTGTGGGTAAAATAAATATGATCAACAAGCATTTAATTCTGAGACTGATCAATAAGATATTCAATGCTTCCTTTGATAGCTTTTTAAAAAATATTCGCTGTTATTACAACTGTCAGCTGGGAATGTGGATTTTATTTTCTTTACTTTTAGCTTTATATTGTTTTCAGCTTTAAAACAGGACATAATGTCAAATAATGGAAGAACTGTGCAAGAGCTCAGAATAGCCTAATTCAAATACTTTTCTCTCCCTTCTTATTTTTCATTCCCCCAATTCCACAACTAGTTCTGTACCATCTGCAGCCAGATGCCTCTGCTCCCAGGCACTCCTAAAGCTATGGAGGCTTCAGCTGCTGCTACTATAGCAAGAGTGCTTTATTTAAATTGTTAATTTTTTTTAGCATGCTACTAAATTATGCTGAATAATCTATAACGTAGTTTGAAACCTGTAGTTTGAAAACCTTTTAGATCATTTGCAGCCTACCATATTGCTAAGATAAAATAAACAAGTCACAGCCAATGCCATGGGAAGTTCAGTACCTAAGGTGAGGGATTTGCTATAAACAATAAATTGGGCAAAGCAGGAATCTTTTTAAAAGTAAAGTATAAAGTGCTTTGAATAAAAGTGATCCTGTCCATTCTCCTGAAAAAGATAACTCCATCTGTTCATTCTTGGCACTTTTCCTAATAGGAGGAGAAAAACACTGCATTTTCAAAAATTAATGCTTCTATTACATTTTTAAATTACTTTTATGCTTTAATTGATGGATTATGTTCACCCATCCTTCATTTCCTCCCTCCCCAAATATAGTTAAGATTCAGTTTAATATTTCTCAGCATCTCGATTATCAGGTTTTTATGGAAGCTACAACAAGATAAATGTTGTGTATCCTGTTATGTGTTAGTTGTATCAACAGCAGGAAAAGAGCCAACTTTTTTAGTTGATACTTATAGTCTCCATATTAATGTTCAAACAAGATACATTTTCAGTTTTATTTGAAACTTTACTCTAATTAAAAATAGGGCTGTGTGATTTGATTTGAGGAGTTTGTATACATTCTGGAACTTGCTGCCTGAAGGCGGCTTCTTATTTCTCCCATTACTACTTTCTGAGCCTGCTGACTGAAAGGTTCAATGGCATTTCCTCATGCACATCTGGCAGAGCTCCTTGAAGAGTCTTCCTACTTGATGACCACAGATAATCTTGCTGCTGTACTAAACTGATTATATCAGAGGTTCTTTATTTCTCACATACTTTCAACACAAGAGCAAAAGAAGAGGTAACATAACCTTTGATCTTTATTACTTACATTCAATATCAGATTTGTTATTTTTAACATCAATGCATACTATCATTGCTCAGTCTGCCACTCCTCTAAACAATAAGAGACTAATGAATGTCTAGCTATGCTAGAGTAGATAGTCTACCTTGTGTCATCCATTACAGATGGTCCTCATTTAATGGCTGCTCATTCAACAAACAG
This sequence comes from Pseudonaja textilis, assembly GCF_049901715.1. Taxonomy (NCBI): domain Eukaryota; kingdom Metazoa; phylum Chordata; class Lepidosauria; order Squamata; family Elapidae; genus Pseudonaja; species Pseudonaja textilis. Next base: position 217,031,036 of record NC_141991.1, on the reverse strand, counting down.
ATGAACGTCCAATGACATTGAATGAGGGAGACTCAATTAGGTGTCTAATAGAAACTGTCACAGTAGTACCACAGGCACATAAGCATAACTCAGGCACTTAGTAACTGCTTTCGAATTACAACACTGCAGAATTCTGCAGTTATGTAATCACAATTTGCAATCTTTTTGATCAGCTTCCTAACAAGCAAAGTTAGGGAACCTCACTTAACATCCAGCAATGAATTGCTTAACAACAGCAATTCCAGAATTTTTGTTGCTATGTGGCAGTCATGTGATGTTGCATTTTGTGACCATGTCACTTAATGACAGAAATTCCAGTCCCATTTAACATTGTTAAGTGAGGACTACCTGTACACAAGACAAAACCTGATGATCACAGTAATGAAAAAGCTTAAAGTTCAATAGAGAAATTTTAAGACCTTTTAAAACCATAAGATAATAACACCAAGGTCAATACATTATGCTGGTTTAAATAAGGTTAATATCTTACTAAAATCAGATTTTTATAAATGAAATATATAAATGACAAAGTAAATTACAAGTTACCCAAAATATATCAATAATTACATAAGAAAACAAAATGAAAATAGAATCTAAAACATTATTTAACAAGAATTAAACATTTGTTTGATATTGATAAAATATTAATTTCAAAATCAACACAAAAGGATTAAACATGTTAAAAAACTATGTAACAAATAAATATAGATGGAATTGCCTGCTCCTATTCATACCTGAATTTGCAATAAAAAATTCTGACACAATAACTGCAAGTTTTTGTAGAATACAGAGAACATGACATATTTTTCTTTTAGTTAGGCATATACATATATATCTCAGTGAATGGTTAGTTTACCCTTAAAGCAATACAATAATTTCTTGATAAATTTATTCTTTGCTTTTAAGGCTAATCAGTACCATGCTATACTTACAATACTAAGTTTTTTTCCCTTTATTTAGCCAAATATAAAACAGGCACACTGTATACATTATTACATTAATTGTAAATAATATATACCTCTCCAAGAGCTTCATAGCGTTTTTGATTCCATCTATGTAAATCTTCTCGGTAGTTAAAAACAAATGGCTCTCCAGTTTTTATATGCCTTAACTGCCCTTCTATAAAGAAAAATAGTAGTGTTAAATTTAAAATACAACTTTCAAAATGATAATTCACTATAAAGACATAATATTTCATGACACAAACATATCCATATTAAGTAGTTAGCTTATGTTCCATAAGAGATCCAGTTTGATTAAGGCACCAGGGTAGAAAGCGTGAGACTGAAGCTCAAGTTGCACCTTAGCCACAAAAGCCAGCTAAGTTACTCTCTCTATGTTTATATTACACTTATGCACTTGGTTATGAGTGTATAACAGATAAAATGACTAAAAACAGATTCTCTCTTCAGTCATTCCCTTTACATTTGGCATTGTATAAAGGAGTCAAAACAATGAGTTTTTGAAATATAATTGTGATATTGGACTGCCATTTTAGGTGACATTTTACTCAGAATCATTGGAGTTTTAAAGAGGTTTTATTGGATTTTACAGGGTTTTTGGTGTGGTTTTAAACTATCTATCCTCTGATGGGAATGATCGATCTATCAATCTATCAATCTATCAATCTATCAATCTATCTATCTATCTATCTATCTATCTATCTATCCACATACATATATACAGTATATACATATGCATATAGCTCCCATCAGAGGATAATTAGTATATGTGTATGTGTGTGTGCATGCGTGTGCGCGTGCAAGAAATAAATAAAATAATGTAATATTGAACAATTCTACAGTACTCATAAATTTTTACCCATGTATGAATCTTAATAATTAAGGAATTCATTCTAATTTTTCAAATTCATTAATGAATTAATTAATTGTCATTTCAAACACCACATGTGGATCACTAATTATATGCAAATGCTTTTAATACTATTTTCAATAATTAGTAAACATAGATTTGTTATTATTTTTCTCTCATATCCACTTAACATAGTAAAACACATGCAAAACACGTAAACAAAAACATCAGTTAACTTACATCCTTCAATCAAATGTGGAGCCACATTTGAGAAATCTTAAAATATGGGATCATTAAAATACTGACAAACATTTTTGTGTGATTAGTAACTAAGAGCCAGTTTGGTACAGAACTTAAGGTACCAGTTCCACCTAGAATCTGGAAGACTAAAGTTCTACTCCTGCCTTAGACACAAAATTAATTGGGTGTCCTTCATTCATTCTATCCAGTGGTGGTATTCAAAAACTTTTATTACTGGTTCTGTGGGCATGGCCATGTGTCTGGGTGGGCGTGGCTTTTTTTGCAGCCCCCACCCATTTTTGGGAGCTTCTTAACCACAGAGGACCCTCTGGGGAGGCGTTTTTGCTCCCCTAAGGCTCCTCTGGGGCTAAGGAACAAAAGGAAGAGTATGGAAGGGGCATGCAGCACTCCTCCAAGCTCCAAGTTTTGGGAGCTTCCTAGCCTCAGAGAAGCCTCGGAGGGGGGGGGGTTTGCTCCCCTAAGGCTCTTCTGGGGCTCTAGAAGGCAAAAATGGAGGGAGGGCTGGGCTCCTCCATTTTTTGCCTTCCTGGGCCTCAGCAAGGGGAATCCTGGCACAGCTGATCTTATCTACAGCTGATTATCAGGAGGGAAAAAAAGAAAGAAATACCTTAGGTGAATATCAGGCAGGAGAGCGGGGTGAGTGAGCATTGGGCAGGAGGGCGACCAGGTGGGGGGCGTGGCCAGCCAGAATTTACTACTGGTTCGGCAACCCACACCAAATTCTTGCTACCGGTTCACCTGATCCGTTGCGAACCAGCTGAATACCACCACTGATTCTGTCCCAGCTTTAGGAAGGCAATGGAAAACTATTTCCAAAAATCTTGCCAAGAAAATTGTAATTACTAGTTCAGGCGATCACCAGGAGTTTCTCTCAAACACAAAAGTAGTGATTATTTTTCATACAATATGGATTTATTTTGCATAATAATTATTGATGAAAACAGATATAAGAGCAGAATTTACATTCATAGAAATTTGATTGAGTTGTATACAGTTCAATATTTTTGTCTAAACAAATAAATAGATAAAATCATTTCTAGTTTGAAGTGTGTATGTTATGCTATCTCTGGATTTTTGCCTCTTAATATATTAATCAAGCCAAAGTATTCTTTCTTACAGCAGTCTTTTTATTCATTATAAATTTCAATGTATTTACTAACTGCCAATTAAATGTTACACTCCAACTTCACATCCAGTTCCAATATTCCTTCCTTAATGTCAATCATTGTTTCTTCTAGCACAGGGCTGTCAAACTCTTGGCCCATAAGCCGTATGTGTCACGGGCTGGCCACACTCATGCCCTGTTTAGTGAAGGAGAAAAAAGTCCTGATAGATAATGTGACATTACCATGACACTGCAAGTTTTACACTCTTGTTCTAGGACATCTTTTTTTTTTTAAACCCTGCTCAATTTTTGTGTTTATTTTTAAAGCAGGATACTGAAATTATTTCTCTCTAAGGAAATCAGAGTGCTGTTTTGAATTGCAGTATATTTTGAAGTGCTCTTAATTTTCATTGAGTCATCATCCACTAGAATTTTTCCCTCCAAATCACAAAACCATGAGTGAGGATATTAAAAATTCTAGTAACAGCCCCAATACGATGACATAGAATAAAGATTTAGAATATAGCAGTGCCTTTCAAACATAAGGATGATTGAACTTTTAGCTTTTCAACATCTTTCATTAACATTTATGTGTTAGTAGGTTTGAGCAAGCTAATATGCATTATTAAATGGGAAGTCCTAGAACGAGGCAGAAGGGTACTACTCGAAATGGTTGAATTATTTGCTTCATAGAATTAAAAACTTGATTTTTTTAATACTCTCCAATGAAACGCTTTGAGTTACTGAAAAGCTAAGCGTTATATTTTTAATTGCTTATGTGTCATGAAGTCACTGTTAATGAAATTCTTCAGGATGAAATTCTGAAATACTTAGAAATAGAAATTCTTCAGGATGATCTGTCACCAATCTGGCTCTTCAGGTCTTCCAACAATGCACCCATTTTCTGATGTAATTGAGTCCATCCGCCTTGTTGATGGTCATCTTCTCCTTCTTTCCTTCCACCTTTCCCAAAGTTGTAGACTTCTTAAGAGAGCTAGGCTTTGCACCATGCACCATATCACCAAATATGGTAATATAAGAAGTCTAGATTAATCTTTCTTATCAGCCATTTATTTTCTTGATCATCTATGGAATTTTCAGGTATCTTATCCAATATTAGCTTTCAAAAATGTCAATACTCTTTCTGTCTTGCTTCTTCTCTTTCTATCTTTTGCATAGTATCACAGGGAAAACCATTGCCTGCATGATTGTGATCTTAGTAGGTTAAACAAATCACAATATATGCATATCTTTTCCAAAGCCTTTATTGCTACTCTACCAAGTAATGCTCTGCAACTTTCACTTTTCTTTTGGTTTATGATTAATAGCCAAATCTAAAAGCCAGACGCTATGTACTAATACATTATTATTGTTGTCAATTCTAAGGGTAGCTTTTATACCTGCTGTCATTGGTTTGGTCTTTTTTATATACTGCATAATCTATTTCTATTTCTTCACTTTGCTCCTTGACTTTCATTAATAGGGTTTCTAGATCACATGGATAGACAATGTAATTGTAATTGACAATTTAAAGTACTATCTATCTATCTATCTATCTATCTATCTATCTATCTATCTATCTATCTATTATTTTTTTTAAAAATCCTCCATAAAATTGGAAAAGATGACATGTGAAAAGAAGCTAATGTTTTTTATTTTTGGTATTTTGTTAAACTAAAATCTGCAATATCTTTAGGATTGGTTGTTAGGGAATAGTTCACAATGTTATTTCAAGGAAAAAGATTCAGATTTCTCCCCATTGTATACTTACAGTTCCTTTTTAATTCATGTATACCAAGAATGTGAACATCTGTACTTTTCTTACCAAGGAAAATATATTTCAGATTGCTTATACTAATTATTTGATACATCTATAAAAGAATAATCAGTACCAAGCTATAAAAGTAAAGTATGGAAAAATATTTATTTCTAAGTGATTTTTTTCTGAATCTATTACTTACTTTCATTAAATGTGTATTCAAATCCTTCAAGGGTATCAGGAAACTCAAGAGGTGGTTCATCTTTTTTCATCAGTTCATCCAAGTCTATTCTAGACAACAAGTCTGGGGAAAAAAAGGTGGGGAAGAAGATAGTCTTTCTGTAGACCTCAAAGTTATTACTTTTAACAAAAATAGTAACTTTAAAAGAATTTATCACAAACATATTCAGCAACTTCCCATATACACAAAACATTTAAGTTTAATAAAACTATAAAAATATTGACAATATATTGTTCCTACAGAGTTCCATCAAGCTATGTTTTTCTTCAGGCTATCAACACTGAAAAAGATTTTGAAGCCGCCAATTCAAATCTCCCAATTTTCTTTTTCAACCCACATTCAATTTTTTGAGGCTACTGAATTATTTTAGAATTGTCCTTCCAACTTTAAAAACTTAATTTGGTATATTTACAAACGCTGGGATTTCCAGAAATATGCTACAGTAGTACCAGTATGATTAGTTTTATACAGAACTGATTTAGTTTCATTTCTATCAAATCTCATGACCAGTCGGAGTTTATTCTTCAAATAAATAACAACACACTAAGATCATCTTTTGCATCTGTATTATTGCAAAAGGAAAAACTGGTCCAACCTGCCAGAAGATGCAGCATTGGGGTGGGAAGACAAGGGAAATGCAGGGCAAAACAGACAAGGAACACAAAACATCCAAGTGCTTTGAATACATTCAACTTGCTGGAGCTGGATGTAATGGATCACAGGATGCTAAAGAATGTGCCTGAAATAATCTTAAAACCACTGGCACTAATCCTTGAGAACTCTAGAGTACAGCAGAAACAGCACAGAACTGGATAAAAACTAACATTATTGTAATCTTTTAAAGAGAGAAAAAAGTGGACCCAGGAAATTACAGACCAATCAGCCTGACATCCATAATTGAGAAAAAAAAATCAAGAAAATATTGCAAGTACTTGAAAACAACAACATATTTATTAGAAGCCAGCTTGGTTTAGTTAATAATAGGTCATGTTCAACGTATCACAATACTTCTCTGTGGTAATCCACAGAATGCCACCCAGTGGCCCTATTTAGGGTTTACCTGGACAATTCTCAGGAAAAGAAGCCCAGAGGCCCATCTGCAGGGCTATGTGGAAGAATTTTCCATACATCTGGAGGATAAAATCTCTCTGATTCATTCCCAGTTGTATATGAAGCATGGTACAAGTACTGCCCAGGGAGCAGATTTATCCAGTTATCTGGGAACGGTTTGCTTCTGTTGACCTGAGGAAGTGGACAGGTCCTCCAGAATGTAAACAGCACTACCTGTCCATTAGATCCATACTACTCCTATCTGGTTAAGGCCACCCAGGAGGTGTCCTAAGGATGTCCAAGTGTTGGTGCATTAATCCTTCTTGGACGGAGTTTTCCCTTTTAAAAGGTGTTGTTGTGCCCCCGCTCAAGAAGCCATTGCTGAATCCTATCATTCTGGATAATTTTTGTCCACTCACCTACCTCCCATTTTGGGGGATGGTGGTGGAGAAGATGCTGACATTGCAACTCCAGAAAATCCTGTAAGAAATAGATTATTTATGCCCTTTATCAGTCAGGTTTCAGGCCAGATATGGAACTGAAACAGCAATGGTCTCACTCATAGATAATCTCTGGCAGGAGCAGGACGGATTTAGAGCATCCATCCAGGATCTTCTTTCATTACCAACAACCATTTGGGGGGGGGGGGTTGACTTAGGGAGTTGGGCGTGGGTGGCACAGTTATATGCTGGTTCACCTCCTTCCTCTGAGGTTGGCTTCAATCAGTGTTAATAGGGATATCCAGTTCTTGGTCCCACAGGGTTCTGTGTGCGCTACTCCTTTTGAACATCTATGTGAAACTTCTGGGTGAGATCATTCATCACTACGGGATGAAGTATCACTAGTATGCTGATGATCGCCAGTTATATAGCTCCATCCCAAGGGAAGTAAATGATGCAGTGGACATTCTTTCATGGTGCCTGGAGGTTACGGGGACCTGGATGAGAAACAACAGACTTCAGCAGAATTCCCTTTTCTGGATATGGAGGCTCTCATTGGTGATTCATACCCTGGTCATTTCCCATTTGGGCTAGTGCAATGCACTTTACATGGAGCTAGCCTTGAAAAGTACCCGGAAGCTTCAGCTGGTACAAAATGTGGCCACAGGCAATTTTAGGCATCCTAAGAAGGATCATGTAACACAGTGGTTCCCAAACTTTTTCAGTCCACCGCCCCTCTTGGTGCTACAAACTCATCGTCAGTGCCCCCCACCCAGAGGTGGGATTCAAATGTCTTAACAACTGATTCTGTGGGCATGGCCCAATTTCTGGGCATGGTTTGGTGGTCATGTGACTGGGTAGGTGTGGTTTGGTGGTCATAAGACTAGGTGGGCGTGGCCAGGTGGCCATGTGACTGGCAAACCAAATATAAGTGGTCCTCACTTAATGACCGGTTGCTTACCAAGTGTTCTAATTTATGTCTGACCTCTCCAGTGCTACTTGACCTGTTTTTGGAGTTTTGACAGCCATGCACATACACACACACACACACATTTCTGACCCTGCTGGAGCAGGTGATTGGACTAGATATCTCATTCACTTTATCCTCCCTCCCTCCCTCCCTTTCTTTTTTTTCTTTCTTTCTCTTTCTTTCTGTCCCTTCCTTCCATCCCCCCTCTTTCTTTGTCTATCCTTTTTCTTCCTTTCTCTTCCTCTTTCTCTTTACTTTTCCTCTTCCTTCTCTTTTTCTCTCTTTTCCTCTTTCTCTCTCCCTCCCTCTCTCCATATCCCATTCACTTTCTCCTCCCTCCCTCTTTCTTTTCTCTCTCATTCCCTCTCTCTCTTTCTATCTTTCTTTCTGTCCCTTCTTTCCCACCCCCTTTGTCTATCCCTTTTCTTCCTTTTCCTTCCTTTCTCTCTCCCTTTTTCTTTCTTTACTTTCTTGTCTATTTCTTCTCTCTTTCACTCTCTTTCTCTTTCCCTCTCTCTCTCTTTCCCTCTCTCGTAACACTTCTACTCTATGCGCTGTATTGGAAGCCAGTTTGCTTCTGGATCCAGTTCAAAGGTTGTGACTTATAAAGCTCTACATGACATGGAGCCAGCTATCTATAAAGCTGTCTTTGTTCCATTACATTAGCCATCTCAAATGGTGAGGCTGGGAAGATATGTTGCAGGACCTGTCAAAGAACTCTGGGCTGTTCAGAAATGTTAAAAATAAACAATCTCTTTGGATTAGTGTAATGAGATTAGTAAACCAAGAAACTACTATGGATGTAATACACCTAAGCTTCACAACTTCAGTAAGGGTTGAGATAGGATTAGGCCACAGCCTCTTAATAAAATGGAATAATGGTCCTATTACCAGGTGGATTCACCGTTGGTTAAACAATCATGCATAATACATGCTTCTTAATGGATTTATACGTACATGGAAAGATTTCATCTTAGGCTCACTGCTCTTCAACATTTTTATGACTTAGAATAAAAAATAGGAGGGATACTCAGCAAATCTGCAGAGAACACCTCACACTCAGGGTTCAAAAAGGTCTTGATAGACTTGAATAATGTATCCTATTCAACAAAATCCTATCCAATCGTGATAAATGTGAAGTTTTGCATTCAACTAGATTTTTTAAAAGTATAAATATAGAACAGACATCACCTGACTTCTCAATAGTACTTGTTAGGTGGGTTTCAACAGGTTAAGGAGGAGTTAGCACTGTGCTGTATCTGTCCAAGGAGCAAGTGCAGTCTTGGGCTGAATCAACAGTAAAGAGCAACAAACTGTGCTCTTGAATGTGAAGTTCTTGGAAGATAAATTCTATGAAGGATTAAAATAACTAATAGAAAAGAAGGGTAAGGGAAAACATGATATCAGTTTTCCAATTCTTTAAATGCTATCACAGGGAAGGGAGTTTGGATTTATTCTCCGTATACAAAAAACAACTTATGGTAGCTTTACAGAGAGCTAAGGGATTTGTTGATTGTGAGAGCTCTAAAGCATAATAATAACCAGACACCTGAAGCTGTTGGTGCTCCCTAACTGGAGATTGTCAAACAAAGGTTAAACAATGATTTGACTAGAATGTTTGAGGCGTCCTATTTTGGCAGAAGGCTGGACTAGAATACTTCCAAAATCCCTTCTGACCTGACGAATCTATGACTAATAACAGCAACAAAAGATACTTCAACATTAAAGGTAAAGGAAAAGGTTTCCCTTGTCTAGTCATATCCAACTCTAGGGGGCAGTGCTCATATCTGTTTCTTAGCTGAGGAAGCCAGCATTGTCCAAAGACCCGTCTATGGTCATGTGGCCAGCATGACTAGATGCTGGCCACATGATGAAACATTATCTTCCCAACGAAGTGGTACTTATTTATCTACTTGCATTTGTATACTTTTGAACTGCTAGGTTTGCAAGAGTCAGGGCAAAAATCTTTAACTTTTGTATTTTTATTATTTTCCAAATGATCTCAGAAGAGCTTTCTTTTACGCTGAAAATTTAAATTTGAACTGCTTTCAGATACATTACTTTTCTTTACATACGCACATCTTTAAGTACAGTATGTGTTTACAGACTGATTTTATCCCAACTTAACACCTACTGGCCAGGAAAAGAATCACAGATTTTCTTCTATGGCCATTAGGAGAAGGAGAATAGTCTCCTTCAAAAACTATATTGTGATGCTTATCTTTTTAATTTGCAAGTCACCCACAGTAATTTTGGAGATGAGAAATGTGTTTTCCTAAATGGGTAAACCACTAAGTATATTTGAATTATCCTTAGAACAGTATTCAAACAAATCTATGTAAATATTTACCATCTAACTTCAATTTTATACATACATGCATGCATGCATGCATGCATGCATACATACATACATATTCTCTTTCTGAAAAAAACAAAGATAAGCAGTAATCAGGCAAATCCATTGCAATAATAACAATAATACATGAGCCAGAACTTGCACCTAAATTGACTGAAGGAAAGTGCAGAAGACAGCATTATAAGAGTGAAGAAATTCAATTGCCCTGCCTCCTACAGAGTGAAAATGTCTGAAGCTTTCAGGTGAATATTGCCTCCAAGAAGCATATTGATTATATTTGTGTTCTGTCAGTTTTCTACATAATTCAGGATAGTATACACAGGTTGACCATTTATATGGTATTCTATTTCTGAAGTCTAAAAACAGCATATAAAATGGGATATAGTATCCCATTTTATGTTCAGAGTAAGAAAAACAGGCATGTTGAAGAGAATTCAGCAGGGATTCAAAACTGTATCAGATTAAAAACTAAAGAAATCTAAAAGTGAACCAAATAAGCAACAATTCCTCCCAGTATACACACACAGACACACACAGAGAAATCTAATTCAACCAGGCTGCCATGGTGGAATTTTGTATGTCCTTCCACTGAAATAATTTTGAAATTATTATAATACATTAATTCATCAACTTTTGCAAACAATTAAGGTCTGTTTGTTTACTCTTTAAAGCTCTTCCCGCACACTACTTTGTTCCTTCTGTGTGTTGACTAATATGCATAAGTTGCAGCATTTTTCTTTCCATAATAAGGTTTTTGCCATCAAGGAGATCCAATTGGCATCTCTATCATAGCTAACAGCAATCCTGTTGCATGGTGATATATCTTTTTTGGAAGCAAAGAACAAAAAATTCTGGATATATGTAAGAGATTTATTGCAGCCAAGAAATGTGGGTTGTATCATTTGTACTTGCTCACCTGTTTTACTAACCACAAAATTATAGTTCATCAGAACACAGTCTACGGAGTGCCTATGGAGAAGTTCCAAATTAATTTGTACCCTTTAATGCTGTAGTCTTCTCTTTCTCATCAGGACCTCCTTGTTGGAGTTGCGCCATATTTATCCAAACTCTCAGCAAGCTTAAGGCAATGATGAAAACATGCATCAATCTGGAGGTGATAAGCTGAAAAAAAAATAAATAAATTGGAATGCTAAGTTTATTTTCCCAAAATATCCTGACTAGAAAAAATCATTACAGAAATCAAAGTTTTTTAAAATCATTATAATCTGAAAAATGGTGCTAGAATGGAAGTATTGGTCAATAAACAAATAAATAATATGATTCCAGAAAGTCTGCTGGTGGCCAAGTAGTAAGACAGGACTTCCCTCACACCCTCCCTCTCATTACAGTCTCCTGCCTGCCTGCCTTTCCCTTCCTTCTTTTTCCTTCCCTCTTCCCTCTTCATTCTCCGTTCTTCTTTTCAACATTTGTCATAAAACGTATCTCATAGGATATAATTCTAGATATCCTCCCTAACAATAATTCTTAATTTAAGGGATTTTGCACTTTCTTTTCCATTCCAAATTTGATTTGCAGATATACTTAGTTGCCTTTGATCTCCATCTTTGCCAAAACTTTTGGCAGTTTTTTCAACTAAATCAGTAACAGTCAGCATGAATTTTTATCCCATTCCCCAAAATTCTCTGTCCTTGGTTATCTGTCTTCATTTCTTAAGTATATAATTAATTTTTAAAGAACCTCTTAATCAAATAAGATGGTCATATAATATACTAGAAGTAACACAGAAAAAATTAATCTGTAATCTAGTATTTAGAGTTTGAGGGTCTATTATGATTGGGATGACAACAGCTTCAAGTTTTGCAAACTTACTTTTCATATTTTTGTGAATTTAAAGCGGAGCAGTATGCTCTGTCCCATAATTGGGTAGACCAGGTTTCCCTGATAAAAAACTTCCCATATTTCTCACGTAAATAATTTATTATTTTTACAGTCTACAACTTACTACTTAAAAAATATTCATTATTGTAATTTGCCTGTCTCTGTAGTCTCTTTTGCTGATATAGCAGACTAAATCTGCTTGATTCTCGATCACTTTTAAGTCCACGGATCTGCAGTGCTTATTGTCAAATATCTTTTCCTGGTACATCAAGATTATCTTCTTCCTCCCCCAAATTCAACATGCATTCATACTAATAGAAAACTATCAACAGGAAGGATAAAGATTAAAAGAACAAATTAGATAACAATACTCTTTGAGAACAGCACCTACCCATCCACAGAACTTGCCAGCACCTCAGCACCCACCTACAGTCCTTGCTGGCCTAGTTTCATCCTGTAGTACCCATCTGAAGTCCTCACTAGTCCACCTGCATGTAGCATCACCTGTAGGAGCCCGCACACTGCATTCCTAACCTAGGACTCCTACTAGCAACCTCACAAGGTAAACCAGGCAGGAAACATAAACAGAAGCTAATTCTACTTTATTCTAAAGCTACATTAATAGAATCTTGCAAGTCTGAAAGTACAATTCTCCCACCATCACCTTTATAGCCTGAGAAAATCTTGCTCTGCCCATTATGCAGTTGTGGGCTATGCTGCCTCTTATCTGACTGTTCCTAGGCAGCATTCTTTGCTCCATCTCCCAAGGTCATTCCCAAAGATCATTATACCTCTTGCTTCTTAACAACCCCGTAGTCCTAACATTATGATGGTAACTGGGACTGGTGGGATTGCTATCGCTAAGCAATGTGGACATACGACATTGCAGTTCACAAGCACATTACTTAGTAAAAATCTAGGTCCCAATTGTTGTGATAACCGAAGGACTACCTTTAAAAAGTTGCACACAATTTCATGATTTAATATTGAATAGATATGTCACCATAAGAAGAGTCAAAATCTTTGGCATTTCAATGCCAAAGAAACTTGGCACTGAAATATCAATAAAGATGCACCCTGCTATTTATATGTAGGTCTATGTAGGGTTACTTTCTATTACACCTTGTACTTTGTGGCATTATAAGAAAATAGAAAGACTGCAAGAACTGCACCTTGCACAGTTTTATTTATTTTCCATTATAACACTGGGAATCAGCGTACCAGACTTTTCCCTAGTTTCTCTGGGAACCGTGGAACAGATAGAACATCAGATGGGCTTCTTGAAAGAGTTAGCAATACAGATGAAACTGCAGAATAGTTATGTAAACTTTCATCGTGACACTATTACTGTACTATTAAAAAAATCATAAAAACGTCTCCCCGATATCTAATTAATATTACCAATGCTTCATGGGAAAAGGCATTAACAATTTATACATCAGCATTTTGTTCCCTTATTTTGCTTTGTTACATTTTACGCTTTTATTTATTTTTATATATTTTACACTGTTATGTATGTTACATTGTTGTGTCTTCTTGTTACAACAACACATATACAGGTAGTCTTCGACTTATGAGCCCAACATTTTTGTTGTTAAGCAACACAGTTATTAAGTAAATTTTGCCCCATTTTATAACCTTTCTTGACACAGCTATTAAATGAATCACTGCAGTTGTTAAGTTAATAATATGGTTCTAAAGTGAATCTGTTATCTGTTATCACCACAGATGCTGAAAGTAATGTCTGGGTTCACAAGAATACAGTCCAATAACTTTAAAGGATGCCAGGCTGGAGAAGAAAGCACCAGGTAAAATGATCATGTGACATTATAGAATGGACTGTTCTTTGTTCTCTGTTGGCATATTGAAGAAAAAAAGCATAATCCAATAATTATCAATGATGCACTGTTCAAGAAGAGCTATAGTGTTTTTTTTACGTGGACATTCTAGTTCAGTTTTCACAATCTACTTTTAGAATACGGTAAGTCAACCAGACTGCATTTTTTGTGAATCCCAACAATTAGATTAAGTAAATAATGGTAAACAGATCTCAGATAGATTCCTGCAGAATCACAACTGGTTTCCATAGCAACTGCATTGATATTAGTGCAGAAGATCATTACCCTACTTTTTATTATTATTTTGCAAGTTGCATTAGGAACAGAACACTTTATCACACCACCATTAATATACGTTGGCGAATATGACCTCTCAATGGGGAATCTACTAAAAAAGCCCCATGAGTGAACCTTGTGACTGAACACAAGGTGCTATTGTTATATGCAGTGTGCAGCAGCAGCCAAAAAAGCTAATGCAAACCTAAGTTGTATTAACAGAGAGATACAATCAAGATCAAGGGAGGTATTAATACCTCTCTATAAAGCCTTAGTAAGACCACACCTAGAGTACTGCATCCAGTTTTGTTCACATTATAAAAAAGATGTTGAGACTCTAGAAAAAGTTCAGATAAGAGCAACCAGGATGATTAGGGGACTGGAGACTAAAACATATGAAGAACAGTTACAGGAACTGGGCTTGGCTAATCTAATAAAAGAGAAGGACCAGGGGAGACATGATAGCTGTATTCCAATATTTGAGGGGCTGCCACAGAGAGGAAGGGGGTCAAGCTATTTTCTAAAGCGCCTGTAGGCCAGATAAGGAATAATGGATGGAAACTGAACAAGGAGACATTTAACCTGGAAATAAGGAGAAACTTTCTGACAGTGAGAACAATCAACCAATGGAAAGCTTGCCCTTGGAAGTTGTGGGAGCACCATCACTTGAGACTTTTAAGGAGAGACTGGACTGCCATTTGTCAGAAATGGTGTCTGGTCTCCCGCTTGGGTGGGGGGTTGGACTAGATGACCTACAAGGTCCCTTCCAATTCTGACTATCTGTTAAATCTGCTATTATTCTGTGGGAAATCATTCTGGCACTTTTAAAACCTCCAGTTCTGGCTCAAACACAAACGCCTGCCCCTGTTGAGTACAACAAAATTGATCAGACACCCCAATCCTGGTACCCAGCTTTTTTCTTTTTCTTTCTTTCGTTCAAGCCGAGTCATCGCTTAAGGGCCTGATTTTGGGACACTCCTGGGAGGCCAGGTTCGCTCTCTCAAGAGACCCAGAAAAAACATCTCGAAAACGCGCGCCACTAGAGTGGGAAGGACAAGCAAGTTCCTGCGATTCTCGAGGATACGCCCGCTTGTACTTCCTGCTTGTGACAGGCGACACCCCCCCCCCAAAAGGGACACGGGGCCTCCCCCGCCCCAGGGGCTTTCTCCTCCTCTCCCCGGCAGGTAACCATCGCCGTGCCCGTCGATAGCGCCGGTAGAAGAGACGAAAGGGAGGGGAAGCGAAATTCTCCGCGGAGCCCTCCGCTTCCCAGGCACGTTTTAAGGCCAAGGACTCAGAGCAGAAGTGGAGGGAAGGTCCCTTCTCCTGCGCCGCCCGTCCATCCTCACGCTCAACACGCACACCTGAGGAGGGGGTGGGGATGGGTCGAGAGGTTTGACATCGCCCGATCGGAGGGGTAAAGGGCCCTGCCTGCCGTCGGCGTACGCAAAAAGCAAAGCGCAGCGGCTACACGTACCTGCAGTTCCGGGAAAGGGGGCGGGGCAAAAACTGTTACCGAGAGACGCACCGCCGCTTCGCCTCTTTACTGTTTGGCTTTGGCTTATCCCGCCTTTTCCGTTCCTCCCCCCCCCCCCAAAAAAAATGTCGAACCCCGGTTCCGGTTCCGGTGACGCGACGGAGTCAAGCCGGGGTGTTCGCGCTTTCCGCGCTCTTGCTCGCGCTTCCCTCCTTCCCTCTCAATTGGAAAGTGTGGGGATGCGGCGTCAAAATGTTCAGCGTCCCCCGCGGGTCTTCCCGCGCAGAATCCTGCTCTGGGGGACGAGGGCTGAGTAGTGTGAAGGTTATGCGTGTTTTCTGAGACACCTCCCCCATCATTACATTCGGTACCCCAGAAAAAAAAGTGACTGACAGCTGGCTAGAACGGATGCATCAGGGATCGGAAGTACTTTCCTTTTGGCTGAGTGTACACGGCGTGCAAAATCTTGGGGAATCTGGACTGCAGAAATACGGTCAACCGCTAGGCGGCAGTGAAATGGCAAAGAAGGGCCTGTTTTTTTTTACTGCCGTCTGGCGGTCAGCCGCATTTTTGCAGCCGAGATCTGATAGACTTAGCTGAAACAAATCCTAGTTTGCCTAGCCGTGGCTTATTGACTAGTCATACTTGCAAATCAGAACACAGCCTAAAGTGAAGCTGGCACTCTGTGATTGTTGGCGAGTCCAGAAAGAACTAGGAATGAAAAATGCTGAGTTCGGAGATAAAACTTCAGATTGTGTGGAGCCACAAGTTCTCTCTCCATTCCTGTTTTACATCTGCTTGACTGAGGGGTGAGGTCCTTTGAAGGCATGGTGTGAGCTGCGCAATACAGAGTCTTCTGGACTACATGAGCAGATGGCAGTTGTGACTAGATAGTCTTTGCCCTTTGCATGACTTCAAATTGTGCACCAGTTGCATCCATTTCTAGATCTGGAAGCCCTACGCTCAGTAACTAAGTCCCTGGTCACCTCTCACATGGATTACACTTCTGCCCTTGAAGAACATCAAGAAGCTTCAGCTGGTACAAAATATTAGTGGCATGGGCATTTATATGTGCCTGTATATCAGCACACATGACACCACTATTCTGCAAGCTACTTTGGTTATCAGTTTGCTTCCAGGTTCAATTCAAGATGCTGATAATGATCTGCAAAGCCCTACATGTCATGAGCTGGGTTATGTGAGGGATCGCCCATCTCCAATCACATCCCTTCTGGAAGGGCATGTGGGTCCTATCCCCAAAGGAATATATGACAGGACCCAGGAGAAGTCTTCAGCCATTGCACCTGCTCTTTGGAATATCATTCACCCTGAGGTCAGATTGGTCCCAAACCTGCTGGCCTTCCTAAGATTCTAAAGACATGACTTTGCCATTTGACTGGAGATCTGGTAATCTAACTATGGAGGCTGCAAATAGGCTGTATTTCTAAGAAAATTTGTTAAAGGTCATTAGCCTGATGTGGCTTTGCCAAAATAGGATTTGAGCTGGAAAGGTATATTAATATCTATTTATTTATATATAAGTAAAAGAGAAATCCCTGCTAGATGCAAGATGAGAGGCTTCTTCAAAGGGAAAAATAACTATATATTGTTCATACATACTGGGTTTGGAATGTGTTCTACCATTGGTCAGCATAATTTAATTCGTCTGTGACAATGGTGGCTAACCCTTTTGGGTTCCCGTGCTGATAATTGCGTGTGCACTTGTGCACTCATGCTCACGTGCCATCACCCAGAAGGCAATGCGTGTGCCCCCCCATGCCCCCTGCATATGCGTATGACCCATACAACCTCACTGTGTGCTTTTGCACATGCAAGCAATCCATGCGACCATTCTGCGTGCTTCTGCGCATGTACACGATGCCCCCATTCGCTGTGTGCTGCACATACATGCATATCTCCCATGCGCCACCATGCCGCGCATGCGCGGCAGGTACCCAACAATCGGGTGGGCGGCGTGTGCGCAGTAGACCTTTTCTGGGTGAGGGCTCATGTGCCAGCAGTAATGGCTCTGCGTGCCACTTAGCACGCATGCCATAGGTTCCCCACCACGAGTCTGTGATGTAGTGTGCTTGGTCAGTAACTTTATATGTAGTTCATATCATCCCATATTATTAGCATGATCCTGCTAATGACCAATTACATTCAGTAGGTTTCAGTTTTCAGATGCTTAAAGTTCAACTCGCTGGGTAATTCTTGTCTCTGGCCAGTTTGGACCAGTTTTTAATCAGAATTTTATATTCTTGCCTGTTACTTCAAAAAACTAGAAACATTAATCAAAGGCACTCTTTGTTACTGAAAAGAGTTACTCAAAAAGGCACTTCTTTCCTGCTCCCATCAAATTGAGTCTGCTCTTCTACAGATTATGTTTTTATGGCTTTAAGTGGTTTTCATTTGGGAAGTTTCATCCTCCTGGCTAATGGATCTATATATTGTTTTGTGCACATCCTGTTTCATATTATCTTAGCCTGGAAAGTCTTCAGAGAGCTGTGGGAGTACAGGTTCACTTCTGTAGGGAACATTCATTATAAATAAACCTTGAGAAAATGATGTGTGTGCAATTTCTGAGGGACTTCAAAAAAGTATATTCAACTCTCAAATAACACAAAATAGAACAACAACCTTGTTTAAGTACTTGGGTTTTGTGCTTCAGATTCAGAGAATTGATACTTTTATATTGGATATTATCTCAATGCTCAAGAGATTTCAGGATTTTGGTCTTTTTATCTAGAAACCTCTAGTATATGCCAACTGCTTTGAAATGTTTTGAACCTAAAAAAAACTGCTACAGTTCCTATACAGAACTGTAATTTCCATTGCTAAGTGGCATACTCATGGGACATCACTGTTTATTAAAGTATTTTTAGTCATGGAAATCCCTGTCACAATTGCCATTGTTAATCAAAGACTATCTGTATTCTTTAAAACAGGGAGCCTTTTGTTTGTTTGTATAAAATACTCCAATTTGATATTCCAAATTTCCAGGATATTATTCAAATATATATCTGAAATCTTTAATTTATGTTAATAATCAATTATTGGTTTAGAGTTCCATAAAGGCCATCTCCAATAACTTTAAAATTTCTGCAGTTTCTAAGGTCAGAAGGACATCAAGGCTGAGCAGTGTGGAGTTTTAACTGCCATTTCTATGTAAATTATATTCATTTTGTAGAGTTTTGATAGTTTTAAAATTATTGTTATTTAAAAGCTGATTTTGATGATTTTTTTTGAATGCCAGTAGCAGCCATTATCAAATAAGAATTACTACAAAGTGTCACTTTGTCATGAGAAGAAAAATCAAATTCAAATCTTCTTCCCAATAAGGCCAAGGTGTATCTAGCCGCTATCTTGGACGCCACTATAAGCAGAAATTTCTTCCAATTGTGAGATGTACATCTCTGTAGTATCTGAAATGCATATTACTTCAATATGATGAAAAGGTGGATTGTGATATTTTCTGTTTTATCCTTTGTGTTCTTTAAAAATACAGAAAAAAATAACGCATAGGCACATAAACATAAGATATAGCTCTCGACTTATGACCACAATTAGCAGCATAATTGAGTCATAATCAACTTTACCATCCTTTTTTATCATAGTTAGTTGTTAAATGAATTTGTCTACCTCCATTGTCTTTCCATGTTAGAAGCTGGCTGGGAAGGTCACAAATGGTAAGCATATGACCCTGAGATGCTGCAACCATTGTAAATACAAACTGGTTGTCAAGCAACCAAATTTTGATCAGCTGACCATAGAGATAGCAGAAACAGTACTGTCAATACTGCTGCAACTTTGAATGGTTCAAATGAATGGTTGTATGTTGAAGACTATATGTAAAAAGAAATGTGTGAATCTAACTATGCTGTACAGTAGTCCTTGTTTAGGGAACTACAACCGAGACTAGCAATGGTTGCTAAATGAAGCAGTTGCTAAGTGAAACTGAATGTGCTTATGTTTGTACTTCATCTTTCCTTTGCTTTACAAATCTGTAAAGGTTGTAAATGTGAAGATTAATCAGAAAGTTACTTTTTATCACTGATAACTCTGAATGGTTGCTAAACAAGGACTACTGTAATGGTAATGCCAGCAAATCAAGCAAAGCAATTCATCTGTTATTTCTACTTTTGCTTCCAACAGCTATCTAGAAAATATTCAGAAAAGAACCTAGAATAGTGATATTTAGCTAAAAACATAGAAGAGACAAGAAAAGGTTCATGTTTAAGATATGCTTTCTAACTATTCCAAAAACGGTAAATGTAACAGATTTAAAGTATGTATGGATTCTACTATAGATTTTAGTATATTATGCTGTGCGGTATATACAATTTACATTTATATTAACAATTGTTAAAACTATTTTTCTCATCTTGCATATGACAAAATATTACTATAAAATAATTAAGAAACCCACTTATAAAATATAAGATGCAGCTGTTTCCTAGAAAATACCAATAAAATAGAATATGTACAAATTATGTAGTTGAGGTTTTGGTTTCTTTCTGAATGTTCTCTTTCAGAAAAATCTATTTAATTAACATTAAGAATGCATAACTAAAAGATATCCTTATCAGGTTCTATTATTCCTTATCTTCTGAAGTAAGAGAAGGTGGTGTGACATATTTTTTTTGTAATTTCTCTAGCATCGTTCTTTCTTCTTCTTTCAGAGTTTCTTTCTCTTTCATCTCCCATCTGAAATTAAATATATGAGGTATTTATGTTAGTCACACTGGAATAATAAAATTTTAAATTATTGTAATGCATTATATGAGAACATATTACAATTGTTAGGTTATAATTGAGCATACAATTTTCTTACATTTTTGTACAACCATTTTTTTTTACAAATCTAGCACACCGATATGTACTAAAAAAAAAACAGTCTCAGAATATTTCACTCTGTAAATTTCTCAGTGTTATTATGTTCAGGTTCTCTTCTAAAACTATTTACTAGTGTGTAGAGCTACTACTGAAAATTATAAAAGGAATGTAAACAAAATAGACCAGAATTTGTTCCTCTGTGTTTTGGTGCCTGTTTTGGTGCAAACAAATAATACATTCTGAGCTCTCTACATCTCAGTGCACTAGAAGCCTCTTATCCCTACAGTAATTACAGACAGGAGAGATGTCTTAGACACTTATGTCTCAATATAGAGGAGGATATATAAATAGTAAAAACGTCCATCCGTGCATTCCTTTGCTGAGTTACCATTATTAAGCAAAGGTTACTCATTCCAGAATCAGCCAGCTTAAAAAACTCTGCACAGGAGTCAGTTAAGTGTCCATGTTTAGCATTATTATTCTGCACATTGCTCGACTTCACTTGCTTCTGACCTTTGCAATGTTAGCTATACCAGCATACTTGTGAGAGATACAATCTTCTGGGTACTCATTTTACCAATTTATTAATAATGCATATATTTTCCTCACTTATTTAATTCGTTGCTGTCAAGGCAGAACAACAAAGAAATACTTGTATATAACCTGCCAGACTTCTCCTGGGCAAGCTGGATTGAACAGATAGAAGAATACAAAGAAACAAGATGGAATAATTTCTGATTTATGAAGAAGCAGCTAAATAGCCCATTACAAAAGAATTTCAGTGACTGCTTTGTTTCAAGTTCTGTTTATGCTGCAAAGTTCAATTTTGTGCTCCTTTTTTGCCAGCCTGCTCTATGTATGGGGCTGGGAGTAACTCTCTTTTGGGTGGAAGGGGCAATTACCACCTGTCTGTTGTTTTGGTAATGGACAGACTTAGAATCAGATTCTGTGGATTTATTTAATTATTTTAATCAATGTATTAAACATATTTGATTTATATATCAAATTAAAATTTTATGCTGCCCATCTTCCCTACAAGGTGACTCTAGGCACTTGATTATATGAAAACTAGATTTCACACAAATATCTTGTATGTTAATTTAGAATAAGAAGTACTTGCTCAATGAGTCCATGAAAATTGGGGGAAAGGATGCAACAGAAAAGCAGCAAATAATAATAAAGTCAGAAAATGCAGACAGATATATCACATATCTTCAAAAATTTCACATGAAATACATTAATTTAATAGGCAGAGTTCTTTTTCTACTCCATGGTGTATCACAAAGAATGAATCCCACACGTCTAATAACCATAATATGAATTTATGACTCGGGTGTTTTGAGATCACACATTTAATTTGAAGTATTTATCTTCATAGGCTTCCTGTTTTACACATAACATAAACTATAAACAAAACATTGAAAAAATAGAACATTTAAATGTTTATGAAATTGAATAACACAAATATGGCACTTAGATGCTCCTTATATGTCAAGCTGTTTATCTACTTAAAAACAATAAGAGTTCAATTCAGTAAGAGAGCTCTATCTTCACTAACAGTTTTCTATACTTGTTGAAAATGTCTATCACTATTTGAATGATAAAAAATTGATTCCAAAATGAAAACCTAAGAGTTTATCAAGTATAATTTGCATGCTTCTTAGATGTAATTGCATTATTATGTTTAAAGTAATCCAGAAATATAAGGAACTCAGATGCCAAGAAGTTATTTTCATTTGCATAAAACTTAGTATTGAAAGCTCCAGAGATGTCCACAGCAGAAATGTCTTTATTAGCATATCCAAAATATATTACATTATTTTGGCAGCATCAGCTGGCAAGATCGGATCATATACCAACTCAAGTTAGATGAATCTGTTCATTTTAAAATCCTGGCTCTGTGAGCTGAATTGCCAGCTTTCAATTTATATTATTCCAAATTAACAACAATGTGACTTTCAGATAAGTCTATTAAATCTATAACTGGCACATACCTTATTTAGGATTATATTAGCATGTTCAAAGATTAAATTAAATTTGCTGTCCAAATAAATAATAATTTGATCCAAATCTTAGTGATAATATGGAATACTTGGTTTATGATTAAAAGAACAATCATAACAACTCTGAAAATTTATATCCCAGACAATTTTATTTTCATACAACTTGTAGAATTATTTTTTCATATTTTATAGGCATGTTCATATGCCTAAATCTTGTACTCATATGAATCAGATAAAATATGAGCTTTGGTGAAATTAAATTGTGTAATTATTTTTTTATGGTTAAAGAACAAAATCATGTTGTATATGCTATGCTGTACATATGTGAATACTGTAAATAGCAATACTATGTGAAAAACAGAGAAACAGAAAATAAATTATAAGATGTTCAAATCAATATTCTTATCTGTATGGACTGTGCAGTTAAAGATTTAGCTGGATATACATAAGTTGTAGTTCTGAAAATTTAATAACTCTTATGTTTAATGTCTATGATTAAAGTCCATGTAAAAGGTGCTTCAGAATTCTGTATTTTCTTAGATTGAGGTAGTACCTGATTCCATGTTTAATTACCAATTCTAGAACAGTTGCACAGTGATCTGCATGGTAGCTGGGTGTGTGTGTTCATATATATTTGCACAAAGGAAGGGCATCAATAGATTTGCACACTACAGAAGGGCATCAATAGAGTACATGCATGTGGGCCCATGCACATACCCCAAAACTCACCACACCAAGCAATGCAATCTGAAAGCTACACAAACAATATGGCACTATGGACTGCATGAAATAAAAACCAAAAGCCTAATAATTTAATCCTATTTTCTTTTTGAAAATGTACTTGAAGTGAAAAGAGCCAACTTTAAAGAAGTCAGAGGAACAAAACTGCTGCCTTAGACAATTGCTCTACCTTTCCCTAAAATGATGTAGGGTTACTACTCATGTTTCCCCAAAAATAAGACCCGGTGTTATTTTCTTTTGAGTCCCGAAATAAGCACCAGGTCTTATTTTGGGGGCATGTCTTACCCACTTACCTTAGGATCGCCGCAGCCAGGCCTCCCACACCCCAACACCTGTCATGCTGCTGCACAAATTCTTCTGTGGCCGCTCACGGCCAGATGCCACATGGTGTATTGTGCCAGTGCCACCACTCGGAGTCCTGCCACAAGAAGCGCCACCGGTGCAATGCGCCACATGTCCTGCCACAAGTGGCCACAGAAGAAGTCGGGCAGCGGCACAACAGGTGTTGGGGCATGGGAGGACTGACTGCAGTGGTCCTAAGGTAAGCAGGTGTGGGGTGCGTGGGGCAGCTTCACTCCCCCATCCCCACCCTAGCTTGATTTTCTTGATTTTTCACTTACTTTCTCAGATTCTCAGTTTTTGAGGATATAATTTTTGAATTGATATAATTCAAAACAATCAAATGTTAACTAGTTAATAAATTAATTCCCATATCATTTTTGTAGTCATCTTTGCTGTTTTATACTGTTTTATAACAGTATATTCCCAATTCTGAATTCCAATGATATATTTCCAATCCCACAAGTGCAGTTTTTACAAACACATTAAATAAGCTGAAAGCCAACCAATAAGCCAGGGCTGTCAAACTCGCAGCCCGCGAGGCAAATGCATCATGTGCTAGCCCCACCTCTGCCCAGTTTATCAAAGGGGAAAAAAAGTCCCAATACATCACCTGATGATGCCTTGACAACACGAGTTTGACACCCCTGCCATAAGCAAATTGCACCAACATATATTTTAACTGCTTCCATTTGGATCAATTACTTCTGAAACCCTACTATTTCTTAATATTCTTGAAGCATTTAATTTCACCATTTTTGTAGGGCATTAATACTGATAGCATTTGTTTCAATTCTATTCTTTAATATATCACTACTATTCCACACAAATCTCCAGACTTCAATCTTACAAAACATGATCATAACCAGATGTGCCCATACATACATATTTATGTCTCCTAAACATGATAGTTTTGGTCAATCAAGGATTTCACATAACACTTTTCAGTAAAATAGGAAAAATGAGATTTAGATTATCTGCCTTTTCTATACTTATGTGTCCTACAGAATTCACTGCTAAGAGTAAGAACACTACTAATAAGATTGGGCACTTTTTGCCAGTAAACTACAAGTGAAACTGAAGCCCAAGTAAAGTCCAAGCTTTCTTGCCCATGCTGTGGATGCAAGTTGGGATTTTTGTTTTCACCTTGAAAGCTGAAGTATCTTACAATAGGCTAAATAGACAAATAATAAAAGTTGATGTAAAACATTTTTGCACATTGTCTAAGTTCAATTTTAATTTCTTATATTCTGTTTTTTCAGAATATAAGAGTGATTACATTCCCAATTAATAAGCATATTTTACTAGGTATAGAAAGATAACATTAACACCCATCCCCAAAGCTGAAATAATTTAAAACAATGTATTAGAAGGAGTTTTATTAATAGACATTTGAGAAAAACTTCAGAAGATGTTCTATTTAACAGAAATAGCCAGACCTTCTTGAACCCTTCTTGTGATTAATTAGAAAACCTGTCTTACATATTTTTCTCTCAGGTGTAATAACCTTGGTAGACTTTGTCATTAAGAACTGATAAATAAATGCTTGGTTAAACCTAAATAACTTGCCAGCAGTAGGAAAGAGTGATGCTCTTGGGTGTATACAAGATACCCATGGTTTAATTTTTAAGTTACAGGATCAAAAAGTATAGATTATAAAATAAGTTCCAAAATATCAAATTTAGTTTTAATTTGCTAGTAAAAACATCTGAAGAACAGCACTAAAACTATTATAATCTAAAATATTTCAGAATATTATTTCTCTGTGCTGTTTATTTTAAAAACAAAACTATAAAAAAAAATAACACCAAACCAAAATCAATAGTTCTGATTATAGCCTTTGATTACAGAAAACATAGAGTTTTCTCCATTTTCCTTACTTTTTCTGAAAAAAGCTTTGCTGGATCTGAAGTTAAATTGTTTCATAAATTTCACACCAATTCCTAATGGAAGCTCTACAATTAAAAGCTTTTTTCTGGGGATTTCTGATGGAGGAAAATCTCTATATTCTTTTTTCTTTTTAATTAAATAATTTTTATTTTCTTTTTTTTTACATTGTAAAACATCATAGTATCAACAACGTTCTTGGCATCTATACAAGATTTTGATTTAAATATCATAAGACATTATATTGCGTTTACTATTAAATAATATCTTTAGCTATAATTACTATTCTTATATCTTTATATAGTTTACAAAATTTTATTTTACTTTCTTAAGGGTTGTTTCAATTAACATTTTTGTCTCCCTTCTTGGTTCTGTTTTTTAGCCATTTATACCAATTGTTCCAAATTGTAAAGAATTCAGAGTCATCTTTTTCTTTCAATTTCATTCTTAGCATATTCATCTCATAACTTTCTGTTACTTTGTGTATTATTAGTTCTTCATTAGGGGTATTTGGTGTTTTCCATACCTGCCCAAAGGCTATTCTGGCGGCTGTTATAATATGTAACACTAGGTATTTTACTTCTTTTGGTAGACTTTCTTTAATAATTCCTAATAGGAAGGATTCCGGTCTGAGCTCAATCTGATAGCCAGTAATCTCTTTTAACCAATTTTTAATTTGGATCCAGTATGTCCTGGCCTCGGGGCACATCCACCACATGTGATGAAATGTACCATCAACTTTTTTGCACTTCCAACATTTAGGACTCATATGGAGTAGATTTTTGCCAATCTTGTTGGGGCTAACTACCATCTGTAAAACATTTTATATATGTTTTCTTTGTATGCGGCAGATACCGTTAATTTATAATTTATATTCCATATTTTTTCCCATTCCTCTAATTCTATAGTGTATCCAAAATTCTGTGCCCATGCAATCATTGTACTTTTGACTATTTCCTCTTCCATTTTAAAATCTAATAAATATTTATATATTTTAGTTATAAGTTTTTGTTCTGGTCCCATTAATATTTTATCTAGTTGGTTCTTCCCTTTGTCAAATCCAAAATCTTTTGAGTCTTTTTTATATTTATTTTGAATTTGCAAATAGGGCCACCAATCGATTATAATTCCATTTTCTTTCAGTTCTTGGTTTGATTTTAATTTCCCTTGGCTATCTAATAGTTCTTCATAGCTTACCATTTTCCGTCAGTCTAATCTATTTGGATGTATTATGGCTTCCATGGTTTACAGCCATTGTGGGATTTCTGGATAGTGTTTACCTTTGATTTTTTCCAAATTGTAATCAATGAATCTCTTATTAGGTGTTGATTGAAATAGGTATGTATATTACTTTTATTTTCCCACAAAAATGCATGCCAACCTATCAAGAGGTCATGTCCTTCTAATGTTAAGATTCTCTTGTCTCTTAATTTAATCCAATCCTTAATCCAACTCAACACCGCTGCCTGATAATAAAGCTCCCATTATGGTAGTCCTAGACCGCCTCTGCTCCTATTATCTTGTAATAGTTTCATTTTAATACGTGACCACTTGCCCAGACAAACTTGGATGTTATTTTATTTAGTTCTATAAAAAAAGATTTCCCTAATTTAATTGGAATCATTTGGAATAGATATATTAATTTTGCTAAGGTATTCATTTTCAACGTTGCTATTCTTCCTAATATAGACAGTTTCAATTTGGCCCATAATTCCAATTCTTTTCTGATTTGCTTAATCAGTTTGACATAATTGTCCTCTTTTAATGATCAAAATCTGGGTGATATCCAAATTCCCAGGTATTTCACCTTTTTTACTATTTGCAGTCCTATTGTATTTTCTAATTCTACTTTCTGCTTTGTTGTACAGTTTTTGACTATCATCTTAGTTTTATTTCTATTTATTTTAAATCCTGCTACTTCCCCAAATTTTTCTATTTGTTGCAACAATATTGGTCCCAAATTCATTGGATCCTCCACTATAAATACCAAATCATCAGCAAATGACTGAACTTTATATTCCTCATTTCTAATCTTAATTCCATAAATCTCTGGGTTTTGTCTGGTTGCAGCTAGCAACACTTCTAAAGAAAAGATAAATAACAGAGGCGATGATGGACACCCTTGTCTCACTCCTTTTGCAATTTCAAAATCTTCAGTATGGTCTCCATTTAATAATACACTTGCTTTTTGATTTGAGTATATTTCTTGTAATGTTTTTTCTATATTAGTGCCAAAATTCAGCTTTTTAATTTGATATAGCATGAATTTCCAACTAAGATTGTCGAATGCTTTTTGTGCACCTAAAAAAATTAAAGCTGCCTGTTTTTCTGAAAGAGCTTCATAGCATTCAATCGAATTTAGTACTGTCCTAATATTGTTTTTTAATTTGTCTATTTGGCAGGAAACCATTCTGATCTGTGTCTATAAGTTCACTCAAAATTGGTTTCATTCTTTCTGCTAATATTGTCATAAATATCTTATAATCTGTATTTAATAATGAGATTGGCCTATAGTTCGCAATTAATTGTTGATCAGTGCCATCTTTTGCAATTAAGGAGATGTATGCCTTGGACTAGGACCTCGGAAGTCTAGCTTGGGTTTATGCCTCATTATATAGTCCAATAATATTGGTTCAAATATTTCAGATAAATTTTTATATAGTTCGCCTGGTAGACCATCCGGGCCTGATGTTTTATTATTTTTTTGTTTTTGTATCGCCTTTTGTAACTCTGTTAAAGTTATTTCTTTATTAAGTACTTCTCTGTTTTCTTCTGAGATTGGGCTCAGACCGTTTCTCTCCAAGTAGTATCTAATGTTTTCTTCCCTAACATATTCTTGCTTATAAAGCTCGCCAAAATACCTTTGCACCATTCTCTTTTTCTCCTCCATCTTATAATACACTGTCCCTTCCTCATCCTTTAGTTGCTGAATTCGTGTTTTCTCTTTCTCTACTTTTAATTTATGGGACAACCACCTTCCTGGTTTATTTGCTGATTCAAAGAAATTATGCTTAAGAGTTTTTAAGTTATGTGCATTTTCCTCAATATCTATCAAATTTAGTTCATGTCTAATCATCCCTATTTCTTTCTTCATTTCCATATTCTTTGGGTCTTTTTGGAGCTCATATTCAAATTTTTTAATCCTTTCTTGTAATTCTCTCTGTTTCTTCCATTTTTCTTTATTTTTCTTAGCTATATAAGCTATTGATATGCCTCTCACAAAGGCCTTTGCAGTGTTCCATAAATTTTGTAAACTAGTATGTTGCTTTAGATTAACCTTAAATAATGTTTCTAACTCATTTTTCATTCTTGAGATATATTCTTTTTCCTTTGTTATTTGTGAATTTAATATCTATCTCCTTTTCCTTTTACTATGTCCTTTCCATGTAATTTTAACTGGGCTATGGTCAGCCTATATATTAGGCATTGTCTCTACTTCACTAATGTCTTTCTCGATTGCCCCATTAACCCATACCATATCGATTCTGGACCATGATTTTTGTGGACTAGAATAAAACATATATTTCTTCTCATTTGGATTCCTCTTCCTCCATATATCTTCCAAATTGGTCTCATGTGTTAAATCAAAAATTTTTTTTGGTAAGATTCTCTTTTTTTTTCTTCCTAGCCCCTTCCATACTAATATAGTCTTTTTTAACATCAACAATGGCATTAAAGTCCCCTATCAAGCAAATATTTTCTTCACCTACACTAATTATTTTATCATACAGTCCCTTTATAAAACTTCTTCTGGTTATCATTAGGGGCATATATCCCCACTAATAGTAACTGTTTTTGATGCAAATTAATTTGTATCATTAAAATTCTACCTTGTTCATCTGCATAGATTTTTTTTTTGCATTTATCCCTTTTTTACATAAATTGCTACCCCACTTTTCTTTTGATCTGCCAATACTGTAAATAATACACTCAACTTGGGATATTCTAGATATTTTTTATGCTGTTTCTGGATATGTACCTCCTGTAGGCATATAATATCAATGTTTTGTTTAGTTAGTTTGGTTAATATTTGTTTCCTCTTGATCTGGGAGTTTAATCCATTGATGTTTATTGAGAGTAATTTAATCTCTTCTTCCATTGTTAATTCTGAGTCTACCTAAATCTTTTGTTTGTTCTTGCTTCTCTTTGGGGTTTTGTTCTTAGTCCTTCTCTCCTTGGGTATTCTCTCTTTTCTTTGCCTCTCTCTTCTTGGTCCATTTCTTGTATTCCCTGTTGCTGATCTTCTTGTTGGTCCTCCTGACTGTTGCTTTCTGACTCTTCTTTAATGCTCCCCTCTTCCTTTGTTTCCATCAACTGATCGTAAAGTTCTTGTGCCTTTTCAATACTATCAATTTTTATTCTTCTTTCTTGCCACATCATCAGCATTCCTTCAGGGACCAGCCATCGGAACCAGATGTTTTGTTTATTCAGTAGTATCGCCAGAGATCTGTAGTCCTTCCTCAACTCTCTTACCTGCCTTGGAATTTGTTTTAAGGTCGTGATCTCTTTTTCTTTATACACCATTGGCTCGTCCTTTGTGATTCTATATACAATCTCTCTTACATTTTTTCTGGAGAACCTGATGTGGACCTCTCGAGGCAGCTTGTTTTGTCTGGCGTAGTTTGTATGGATTCGGTAGATCTCATCTAATTCTTTCACTATTTCCTGCTGGTCCCTTTGCAATGCCTCTGCTATTAAGTGGGACATTATGTCTCCCAGGTCTTCATCTTTGGATTCCATTACATTTTGGAACCTCAAATAGAATGCTGCATGTTCCATTTCGAGATGGATAATTGAAACTTCTAAGTCTCTGTTCATCTCTATTACTTTCCTGTCCAACCCTTCCAATCTCTTATCTGTTTGTTCAGCTTTCTATATTCTTTATTCTTTGTTCATTCTTCTCCAGTGTCTGTTGGATCGTTCCCATCTTCTCCTCTAAATTTTGAATTTTACCCTTCATTTCTCCCATTTCCATCTTCATATCTGTATGGTTATTAACCATTGTCTCCTGCATTTTAAGCATCATTTCCTGAATAGCTGTTAATGTTGCTTGCATCATCTGCATGTTGGCCGCGTTGCTCATCTTTTCCATATTCAACATTCCTTCTATTGTTTTTTGGCCCGCTGGAGATGCAATAGACATTGATGAACCAGACATCGGTTTTTTCCCCTTTCAGGTTCGCTTTTGTAGTACTGGTCATATTCCTAACTTTATTGTAAATATCTTCCCACTTTACCATTCATTGTTTAGTTTTTCTTTTGTTATTAGTTCTATTCAGTAGTTTCCCTTAGAATATAAATATCTTTTCCCACTTTTGATATTCTAAATTATTCAGATTTGATTCAATCTTTTATAGAATCTGAAACTAACTGAATCACCAGGGATGACAGGAAGGATAGTACCAAAATGAGAGAAAGAAGAAAGAGTGTAATATAATATCCTAAAATATACTTGTTGTAAATTGTTCTTATACAACTATTTTATATTACTATATTATGGTATATCAACTGTATTCTTTATCTTTAACTATAAAGTTCGGTTTCTTTTAAACAATTCTATATTCCATTTCGTATATATATGACCTTACTTATTTCATTAGTTGTAAGTAATAAATCATTCAATAATCATCAAAATAGTATTTCACCAGTTTTCAGTTTCATATCATTTAAACTTTTAAATTCTTAATAAATTCAATCAAACCTTAATCAAAATGTTATTTCATTAATTATATTCTATGAAAAGAAGTCCAGTAATATTCAATCGCTTTCCTTTCCTTGTCCGTTCACGTTTTGTTTAGTCACAGTCTGTTACATCAGCTTCTCTTCTCTCTGTATAATCTCAAAATGTCACTTCCATTCTCGGGTTTAGTACTGTCTCTTTCTTTTTTCCACTGTTCTTCTTCATTTACAAGTCATAGATCCATCAGGTTAAACTCCAAATTCCTGGATAATCAGTCTAAATCAACTCCAAATTTTTCAGAACAAGTCCAACATCAGTCAATCTTTAATCAATTAAATCAGCTTTGATCTCTGTCGTAAGAGTTCCTTGCTTTCACCGCCGGATTGCCATTTCCCTTTGGACTTCCGTCTTCTTATTTAAGACTCACAGTTCTGCCGTCTCTCTCTGCCATTTCTCTCCTCGACTTTCACTTTCCGCTTCCTTCATTCCAAGTTCAATCCATCAATTGATGCCAAAAACGCTATTCATGCTCTGGTATCGTCCTCATTGGGCTAAAGTGCTGCGACTTCAGTCTGCCATCGAGATGGCCAATCACTCACACGTCAGAGCAAATGAGGTCTCCCTCGAAGCTGTCAACAGCCGCCACTATCAAACTTCTCCTCGGGCTTCCTCACACCTTTGTCTTCCCCTCCAGGGTCTACATGTCCCTCGCCGGAGCCTCCAAACGTGCAGATTGGGGATGAGAGAGCAGAGCTTGCTCTTCTCTCCCCACCCCGTGGCAGCGCTGCAACCGGAAGTCCTGGAAAATCTCTATAGTCTTATCAGCCCATGGAAAGAGGTTTCATGAGGATTGCATATATCACAACACAGTATCTATATCTATCAATGGGCACATCTAGTCAATATCTAGCTTCTATTTGTATTCTATGGTTATTGTGGCCTTGAGGGAACTTTTAAGGACTAAGGCCTGCTGATCATAGCTCCATCCCTCTCCAATTCAGTCCTGAACATGCAATAGATATTATTACATTTACAGAACTATGTTTTTTAGTCAATTAATCCAAAAGCTTCTTGAAATTTTCCCAACACATTCTTTATTTCTGAGTGTTTGTAAACATTGTACCACACAAGGTAATTTTTTTGTGCGTGTCCTCCAAAAAAAATGAACAAATTCCTGGAGGGTTTCAGAAAGGAAATTTCTTCTTTGCTTATTTGATAGCACTTTTACAGCTTTAAGGGATAGTGATTTAGCTTCAGTGGCTTGGATCTGTTTCGGTCTCAAAACATTGCAAAAACTTCATTGTCCCTATTAAATCCACATAGCTAAAAGTATTCCCTCCAGGTTATCTGGTTGCTTCAGTGTTGCTTGGCAGGCTATATCTTCAGAAATACACTTAAAGGATTTAGCTGCAGATCATAATGTTTCTCAGAATGGAAAGCCTCAGTAGGTAGCAAGGTAATCCAAGGAAAGTGGTCACAACAGAAGAATTCCATTTTATTAATCTACCATAACTGACAACCATTATAGTATCTGAATTAGTAACACTTGAATTCAAATATATGTGTTCTGATCTGACCAGAAGTGACAATAAAAGCTACTAGAAGATCATGCTTCCAAAATACCCAGTATTCTTCTCCAGTGAGTACTTCCTTCTCATTAGGTGGCCAAAGTATTTGAGTTTCAACTTCAGGATCTGCCTTTGTGTGGTGCCCTCCCTGTTGGCTGATTGGTGTATTGATGATTGGTGATTGGCTTTGGTTGCTTGTGCTGCCAAGCCCTTGGCTCCTAAATACCTGATAAGCACTCCTGTTGACTGACAAGGGGCTCATTTCCTAGGCTTCAATCATTTCCCTGACTATCTTCGTATCTTCACCGCCAACAATCTTAGTAACTGTGAAATTAAATGTATGCCCTTGTTCATTGAAATGTGAGGTTACCAATGAGTTCAGGTCTCCTTGTTTGACCCGAACATTTATTGCAGGAACACTTGCTTGTGTTCCTGCAATAAATCATATTTACCATTCAAATTAGACAATTTTTAAAAAGCTAAGAAGGAAACAAAAAAACTAGAAATACATCATTTCTAGCACCCAATACCTAGATAGCCAGGGATTAACATCCGATAAACAATTAAGGAAAAATATTTGTAACTACCAAGGAGAAAACCACATCCTACCAAAATTGTTATGGCAAGCTACTGCACATAAATAGGCAGCAAACTCCACACTGATCAGTTTATCTAGCTGGGTAATGAAACATCAGCAGAGAGCACTAAGAACTACACAAACCCAATTCTGAAAGAAAATTCAGACCAGTGAAGGATTGGAGCACAGTAGAGTTTGGGAAGGAAGGATCACTGGAAAGCAGTCAAGACTTTTGGGGAAAGAAAAGTTGCTGAAAATTAGCCAGCACAGAAAGAATAATCTTAATATACAATAGTCTTTGCTATCTTAATTATTCTGAAAAACAACTAGGCAAAGGCCTTAATGTTGTAAGAATGATTATCTATCTACAAACATAACCTGTATGTGCAAGTAAATGAAAAGGATCTATTTTAAGGAAATGTATCTTGCTGTGCTAGGTGTTCCATGAGTAAAAATTGGTACCAAGGGACGGCAATTCCAGCACAGATTGACCATAATAAACTGATGGCAGACAAGATTTGCTTCTTATCCAAGGATTTGTTGTAATTCTGTTAAGATTACAATGGTGACTCCCCTTGTTTTGTGGTGTAATGATCCCATAAAGAAGTGGCTGTGTGACAATTACACTCACCCAAGCATCACAGGTGCTAGAATACCATGTTGCAGGAGAATATGAACAGATGAAAATTGCTGAATACCATTAAGCAATTCTGCTTGTGTTTATTTTCCATACTACAATAATCTGTACTAACCTGACCATGCAGTCTCTTTACAACAGGAAGACACTGAGACATTTCTAGCAACTTTCCCCAATGAGGGCACTAACTTCTCTGTGAAACCCATTGAGGAAGCAGTGTTACTGAGTGTGGATGTCTCTGAACAGTTTGTGGCAGAACTCACTGAGGAGTTCAAAAAGAAGCAGATGTATTATCATGTGGAATCATTAGTAATAGTTGTTGACCATGTCCTATTGATCTTGGGGGTTGTTCATTGGAGTTATAGAACTCAATATACACCAAGAGCTGAGAATCCAGAATAATTTCTAACATACAAGGAAATGTTTAACCATTTTACTAGTTTTTTGGAATATATACTGTTATGGGGAACAATACAATATAATTTTTTTTTTTATCAGGAATGACCAAAGAGCTCGGCTCAGAAATCTTACCAGATAGCTTGAGTGAGACATCGGAAACAACAGAAATTAGCAGCAAACATTAAAAGAGTTGATGTACAATACCAAATTCATTGTAGGCCTTCCTCCACCAATTTATCCTATAGATCTGTGTGTTCTTCCTTGTGTAATGAGCTTGTTCTAACTAGAACCAAAGCAATCCGCGGGAACCATAAGGAGATCTACAGTGCCTCATAAAAAGTAATTTTAATAAGGAAGAATATGAATTCATAACTGAGCGAGTTAATATTGTTATGGTTTGTTGCAGTCATGTGATCAGACTGGATTTGGTATTTTTATCTACCATTGAGTCCTTTCTGGGATAGGCAGGTGTGGATGTTTTATGGTGTTAAGGGTATCATCGTAGGGTATATAGGCAGTTTCAAGTAAACAACTGCTCCAGTTGTTTAGGATTACTCCCAAGGTACCTATTACTATTGCTATTAACTTTGCTTTCTTTTGCCGCAGTCATTCTATTTCTATTTGCAGGTCTTTGTATCCTCCCCGATAAGGTGACTCTGGGTGGTTATCTAACTATGCTCATGATCATACCATTTAAACTGGCAGCCAGCAGTCTAAAGTACATCAACCAACCCCTGGGCCATGGACCAATACCGATCTATGGCCTGTTAGGAACTGGGCTGCAGAAGCAACAGGGAGGAGCAAGGGAAACTTCATCTGCACATGTGTGGGCTCTAGATTGCACATGAAACCATGCTCCCCAATCCATGGAAAAATTGTATTCTATGAAACCAGTTCCTGATCCCAGAAGGGAACTGCTGACCTATGGAACCATTATCCTTCAGTTTGTTATCTCTGCCTTCAAAATTACTTAAAGGAAGAATGGGAAGGGAAACAAACAACCACCAAAGTTTGGTCACTACTGACAATGACAGTACTATAGTATTGTCGCTTTCCTCTGTCCCCAAATGGTATTTCTGCTGAATTAGCCTTCCCAAGGGCAATTCTTACATGCTTTTGATAGCAGTACAAGAAAAGCCTCTGGAGGAAACCCCCCCTCATCTCTGCATATTTTTTCTTTTTGTAAAAATATCCCAATCTGTATGGGATTTGAGTTTACCACCTTTGGATCAACAGCTAGAAGCTCTTAACTGTTCTATTCTTTAAGCAATTGGATTTGAAAACCTTCTTTAAGAGTTTTGCTTAACTCCCTCTTCAGAACTCTGAGAACCTCAGGGAATAATGGCTGTCAGTCACAGCTTCAACAACTTCCTCTCAGTGTCCTAGCTGTCTTTATCCATTGCTCTAGAATCTGAGCAGCCATGCTTATATTATTCGTGTCACTCCCAGCTCTGTACGTAAGGAGTGGAATCAGGAAGACTATCAGCAGTAGCAGTTGGAATAAACAGGTATGGAGGTTAAGCCAAGTTAAGCCCTAATGCAGCAAAAAAAACAGTTTAAGATAAAACTGGAAGCACCGTACAGCCATAGAAATGCGTAGATGGATACACTAGAAATAATAAATTTATTGCAACATTCTATGTACAATATGTTTTATATATGATTGAAAAGATACTATGAATAATATATAGTACAAACTTAAATCAATTTTGAGCATTTTCTATTCGCATATGGATAAAATATTATATTAACAGTTGTCTGAATGAAAACAAAACAGGTTATTACATATTGAAAAATTATATATATCCCTAAACTGCCAAGTCAATGAAACATACCCACCAAGGGCTTTAAGTAAAGGTAATTGCTCTATGTGTTTACAATTGGTTAATTACTTTACTTTGCCAAAAAAGGTCATTAAAATAATTTTGAGACAGAATTAAGTTTAAGGATTAACTGTATGCTGTATATTCTAAGTAAGTTCCATTTAGCACATTTAATAGATGTAAAAGCTCACAAGTGATGATATAAAGGATAATTTACGCTTGCAATGCATTTTTATCCAATTAATAGATTGCCTGTGTGTTGCATATTTTGCATGACAAAAGAGGTGAATATTAAACTGCCATTCATAATGAAAATGCACTTTGCAAATTAGAAGTGCCGAAACAGAAATTTTTCACCCTGTTTAGGAAATAAACAGTCCTTAACCAATTAAACTGCATTGTAATAATTCTATGATTTATTGCAAGTTGTTTAACTTTCAAAACTTGGCTAACCCATATTAAGGTCACAATCCATCATGTCTTGCTTGGAAAGCCAGCAAATAATGGCTGTTGTATTAGCTGCTTTTGATGATAGTATGAAAGAAGTATTAGCACTTGTCAACAAAACTGCTTACAACATAACATTAGCATGCATGGGCTGCTGTACCTATTTATTATTCTGGCAGCTTCACACATATTGTTACAAGCTTATAAAACATTTTGTTGGGTAGAAACCAATGTACACTGTTGATTTTCTGATAGACTGGCAGCACAAATGTCTAGGCTGACTTAGTTCAGTTTAAGTGTAAATAGAGACAAAAATTTTCAACCTGTTCTCTTATTGATATTGAAAAGTGCTGAATTATTCAGCATCTAACTCTTCTGTTTGTGTCTATCACAGTTATCAATTACCCATCAGTCTACTTGTCAAAACAGAATGGATTAATGTAGCTGAAAACAAGACAAATAAATAGATACTATAACAGGGGTTCAGAGTTGACAAACTGTCAAAGGGAAATCCAGGCAATGACATTTACCATCAAAAGGGGAATAGCTGACTTGAGAGAGCAAACCATACCCTTTCATGAGCCAAGAATGCACTTATCTTATTGTAGCTAAATCTGATTACTGTACTATTACATTGACAATACTGATAAAACAATAGTCAGTATAAAAGTAGGTATTCTGTTGTACAAAAATATCTTCAAAATCTTATACAGAATATCTTGTAAATTAAAAAAAACGGAGCAATATAAATACAATTTCAATTATTAGGAACAGGTTATGGATCTCTAGGGGTAGAATTTTAAAAAGTGCTTGCCAAGATAGAAAAATAACATTCAGCAAACCCAGTCTTACCTCCATTCTGATCTTCAGAGAACAAAGCACTTAGTTTGATGCCATTATTTCTAAATATCATAGGATAAAACCATATAATTTGATTTCTTCAGGAGGAAGGTTAGTAATAACTACTAATTTAAGTTTAGTTTTGGATTGCTGTAAAGATTTTCTTTTACTAATAAATGTTTCCCAGACCAGTTTAAAATAATTATAATCACTAAATTCTTGAACCACTACAGAACAATTGCTTCAGGTTAACAATATTTTCATTTATTATTATTATTCTGCAAAGTCAATGCACTAGCATCTATTGGTATCTCATACAGCTTCTTTGGAAATATGAGCACTTTTAATTTAATGAACTTTTAAAAATGTATATCTTAACATTTCACATGTTAAAATAGTTATTCTTAGATAAATGTGTATATAATTGCAGCTTTTATCTTTTTAAAGAAGCTAATTAATTATTACAGTGCTCTATAGTTTAATACCATTAACATGATTTTTTGACAAATGCCAAATCATTTCATTTTGTGGAATTAACAGCCAGAATCAGCTAATTTAAACATGGAGATACTAAGTAAGAGGAGGAAGATTATAAAGAAATGAATGGACAATCAGGTTTGCTAAGATGTGATAAATGTTAAAAACTGTTTATAAAACTGCTATATCTGCTGGAATGGGGTTATGTCAAGCTTGTGTAAAGAGCCAATGTTTTTTTTAAACTTAAATATGGTCTGCTTTATTAGTTCTATGCAAAACAAAAATTATA
This sequence comes from Pseudonaja textilis, assembly GCF_049901715.1. Classification (NCBI taxonomy): domain Eukaryota; kingdom Metazoa; phylum Chordata; class Lepidosauria; order Squamata; family Elapidae; genus Pseudonaja; species Pseudonaja textilis. The sequence continues at coordinate 216,993,069 of NC_141991.1, read as the reverse complement.
TAGATACACACACACACACACACACACACAAACATGGGCTATATCTTTGATCCCATAACAATTAGAATATTTAGTTAGAAGGAATACGCAATCTATTCCTGTCAAGAAATATATAAATTGTTGAATTCTAAATTAGGGATAGAACACCATCCTTGCAGAGGAGAAACAGTACTCCAGATTTCACACGGAAATGATCCAACAGTGACTGAAGTGACCATTACATTTCACATCTATAGACAAAAACTTGCTACATTGAAGACTCTACTATCTGCATCTAAAATATACTTTGTGAACTGTTAGGATGGGGATACCTTCATCCTTTCCCTGTCGCACTGAGTTTCCTCTTACTCCTCTAAATTTCTTTCTCCTAGGAATCCTCCTCTTGACTACATTCTATTATGTTGTTTCCTCAGCTACAGCTCTGAATAAGCACCAAATGGATGTTGCTCTTCAGTTGCAGCCTTAGGTGATAATGTGCAAGATGGCTGGACCATTATCCCTCCTATAACCCATAAATTCAGGTACTCATCCCACCCAACCACTCACCCACACACCCAGACAGACAGGCAGGGAAAAGAATGGCCTCACAGGAAGAGTCCCAGCACATTGTCAGGTATAGAAATAGAAATAGCACTTAGATGTATATACCACTCCTAGTGCTGTACAGCACTCTCTAAATGATTTACAGAGTCAGCATATTGCCCCCAACAATCTGGATCCTCATTTTACTGTCCTTGGAAGAATGGAAGGTCGAATCAACTTTAAGACAGTCAGTATCAAACCCCTGGCAATCTGTGGGTCTGAAAATTATGGGGGAAATTGCATGCATCTCTGTGATTGAAGCAAACAAAAACAGTTTTCTTATTCTTTGCCCAGATTTAGATATTTTAAGTGAGCTAAATAAATTTGCTAGTTAGGAATTTCTCAAAGGCAAAGAAATTCCTGAATGGCTCAATCAATGAATTTAATTATATCATAAATGAAGTAATAATCCATTATACATCTAATTGATAATACTATTTAATGGTTACTTCTGTGCAGTTATGAACAGGCCTAGCTACTTTATCCTGCCTATGTGAGCCCTACATTTTAGACAACTATCTTTATCATAAAGTGAATCCACATGTATGTTTTATTGAAATATACAATAAATCTATGCCCAATTCTGAACCAAGTCTAAAAGGTAGACTTATTATTCCAATAGTTTACAGAATTGAGAGGCAATTGCCATAAGGTGTTTTTAATCTCAAATCTTATTGGCCTTACATTCTCCCCTGAATTTTTGTATAGATCCCTTATTTTTCGTCTCCACCATGGGCAATCATGTTCTATACTTTTTAACAGTTCCGGCCTTCCTGATATGTTAAAGAAAAACAACTATGAAGGGTAGATATAAAACTTGAGATTAAACTAGGCTTTTCTGCCTGCAAAGCAGATGTTCTTCAGCAGACTGGGTTACAGTCAGTGGTGGGATTCAATTTTTTTTTACTCCAGTTCTGTGGGCATGGCTTGGTGGACATGGCAGGGGAAGGATACTGTAAAATCTCCAGTCAGAGGTGGTATTTGCCGGTTCTCTGAACTACTCAAAATTTCCGCTACCAGTTCTCCAGAACTGGTCAGAACCTGCTGAATACTACCTCTGGTTACAGATCTTTCCTTCATTTTAGAAACATCAATAAGCACTTAGAAGAAAGAATAATCTACAAGGAACAGCTTTTGCTGCATGGACATATTGATACACTTGTCCACAGAGTAGCCTCTTTATTTTCAGAAGTGGGGCTCTCTAACCCCACTAGCTAGTCATAGACTCCACAATTGGGACCAGAATTTCATTCTCTAGGTAATACAGTCAGTAAGTAAGGCATAACGTGACCAGACTCAATTTTATAACCATTTTAACCATGGTCATTAAGCAAATCACATAGTTATTAAATGATTCAACAAATGATGTTTGTCAGAAGCTGATTGCTAAAGTTTCAAATTATGATCACATGAGTCCAAGTTGCTGCAGTTGTATAAATGCAACCTAGTCACCAAATGTCTGAATTGGATCACAAGCCTGCGGGGATGGTAGATGGTCATTATTTTGACCATGGTAGATGGTCATAATTTAGATTGTAAACTATTTTTTCTGAAATAACTTTGAAATATTATTGAAACATCAAGGACTACCTGTACTTGAATCTTGGAAGGTTTTTTATGTAACTTCAAGGAATAAATTATAGCTCTTTGGAAACTTAACCTTTCTTCAGCAATTGGTTTAACTTGGCAAAAGTCTCTAAGTTATAATTGGACTACTCTAGAGTTGTTATTGCATAAAATAATGAAGAAAATAGTAAAGCAAATAAAATAAGGAAAGCAAAGCTCAAAAGCATTACATTGGTCTATGCTCCAATTTTTTTCCTTCTGTATTTCTGAACATCTGATTGTTCTTTTTATAGCCTTGTAAGGCACCTAAATATTATATTAACATCATCATTCTCTCCATCCTGAGAACTGCTATTAATTTATATATTTTAATATTAATCCCAGATAAATATATTTTCTTCAGATAGATATGTTATTGAGGAAATGTATATCAGATAATATTCTAGACCACCTAGGTTTTCATAAGTTAAACTGAGTTTATCCATTGTGGATGAAGCTTTTAATTGATCAAATTTATCATTGGGTTTATATATCTTATCAACCACAGTAAAGATTTGGCCAAATGTATCCATTTCTCCCTGATGTTCCCCTGCAACAGACTCTACACAGAATGCTCATAAATGTTTCAAGGCTATAACTCCATAGTGAGTTTCTCATTTGCACACAGAAAATCTCATTCTTAATGTTGGCTTTTCTACCTAGGAAGAATTCATTTGAAATCTGGGACAATGGCTGTTCATGTCTAGATAATGCTGAGCAATTGAGGTCAGTGGTCTGTGCTATAGACAGTTTCCTATGTCCTAAATTGGGACATAAAATCTTTTCCTGACAAATCATGTAACCTTAACTACTGAAAGTTATATGACTGGGGCAGTTTTAAAAAATCAAATAAATAAATACTGAGTAATTAAATTAATTAAAAAAGGAAGTGTTGCAGAAAATACACAATATATTTTTGGGGTTGCTTTATAATGTTTCTGTCATAAAAATGACATTAGTTGAATTCATTATATTTTGCACAATGATCAACATAAAACAAGGCATGGTACAATAAAAATATTCATGCTATGGTAGCTTTCTCAAATATTATATAACATTCAACTGATATTAAATCTAAAAAATTAAATGTATTTTGAAAGGCATACAAATAAAAAAGTGAATAAAATGTTGGTGATACTTAAACTATGATGCAAAGTAGTGGGAATACAAATATAGACTATAGTATCCAGTAAATCTAAACTGTTTTATATTCTAAGTATTTATTCTTAGAATATAATCCTAAGAATATGTAATATTCTTTAAAGCAATTTATTAGTTATTCATTTTTTAACACTGCAGGTATAATGACAGTATTTAGAATACTGAATGAGCCTTTTACTGTTAATTTACACAGCAGCCCCAAAACGGACCAATATATTGTGTGGTGATACAATCAAATCCCATTCATCTAGAGAATAGTGAAAAGGATCATCATGATTGGGAATGTTGCACTGTGTTGTGGGAAAGGCCATGCGGTGAAAAAAGAAAAGTTAAACAAAGTAGGGAAAATCAGTCAGAGAATATACTATTGATGCAAAGCCTCCACTCCATACTTTTCACATTTAACTATCATTTTTTTCTCTGTGCTGTTGTGCTGAGAATAAATCTCTTATCTGATTCAATTAAACAAATATTTAAGTGCAAATTACAACTAAAAAAGGTTGAGCTGCTCTCCATCTTTAATTCTCAAAATTTGTATTTCAGAAAATCTCTGTTACTTAATCCACTTGAAAAATTAGATTATAATATGTAACAGTGATTTTCAGTATATTATCTTCATTATATAATTCACACTAGTGTCATCACAATTAAATTTGTTACTATTGTAAACAGTTATCTTCCCTACTGTTTAAAAAGTAGTGTTTTGTTCCACTGGGTGCTAAGGAAGAAAACAACAAATCTAAACATATATTTTTGTACAGACCTAATGATTGAATAATCATGCTGCTTAATTTTTATTCAATGAATTCACTTTCTTATTTATTAGATGCAAGGTAGCCGCTCTTCCCTAAAGGCCTTGTATGCAAAACCTTGCTTGTAATCCTGTCATTTCAAACCTCTATAGGCTTTTACACAGCTTCAGGAATTAGGAAGAAAGAAGCAAACAATTTAGATTTCATTCATGCAGATATTAAATTTGTATATGAGAAGAATTTACACAGAAAACCTAACATAGCTGCTCAGACAAGTAGACTATATTAATCCATGTATATGCACAAATTAGCAAATTTATTTCTGCCCCTAAAAACAATTCAATATAATATATTTAACTTGAAAGTTTCTGTTTCTCAAAGGTGTTTTCAAAGTGGATTTTTTAACTGTTCAAATAATAATATATTCAGTTACCACAACAATGCCCAATATTTCTATTAAAATGCCTTATATTTCAAAATATACACATTTAAAAATATTATAGAAGTTCTGAGTATTAATGATGAAAGATTATTAAAGGCAAAATAAGATTTGAATTAAAGTTGCTACTAATTATCAAATCTTTTCTAGTTTTAACTGTCTAATGCTCGTTATGAGTAACAATACAATTATCATAATACTCAATGCCAAAATTTAAAGAATCCCAGATATTTCAAATTAACCTCATAATTTAATACTATGAACATCACTTATATATGAATCATTAATTGAATAAAGTAAGTTTTCAGGTACTCTTAGGACAATTATGAATGTCCTACAAAATAATTATCTACAAAATAATGCATATTCATTTTATAAAGAAAATATAAAAGCATACACATTCATAAACTAGTAGTAAAATTATAGGCAATACATTAATATTAATTTTTGAATTATTTATTGCTTATCTGATTAGTGTCCAAAAACCTAAAAGTATAGTTTTTACTTGTATAAATACTTTTATTAATTGGTGTAATTTTAACTTTACAAAGTTATGTAAATTGGAAATGTGTCACTGCAGCATTCACTAAAGACAGCAGTAATTATTTCCATGTTATTAATAGATAAATCAGTTTAGAATTCTCAACAAACTGATGTAGTCCCAAACAAGGCAACTGAGTAAAAAGTCACTTTTTTAAATACTAGTCTCAATAAAAACTTCATAAGACCATGTAATTTATAAGTTAGCTAACAAACGCAAGCATGGCGAAGAGTTAAGTATGTCTAAAACACTTTATAATGCATATCCCCTTTAAAGTAAGCAGAAGTAGCAACAGATGACATTCTTAAGCATCAGGGTACTAAAATTTTAATTAAATGTGACAAAAATTTAACTTAGTTCACTTTCTGAATAATTAGACCTTGTCTGATATCTATATTCACATTTCAAAATTTGCTGTTCATATGACTTGTAGAAAAATCTAGCTTATCAAGTTTAATACACACTATTTGTATGTGTATGTTGCTATGATTTTCATATGATTTGCCACTGATCAGCCTATACAGGACTTAATATAGGTGGGAAATTGTAACAATCCCTTAAGCCCATTTATAATAATGATATACACATTTATTGGTAATATGTACAGTATCCATTATTTTTTATTGCACAACTCTTACATATTTGCACTTGGAGATTTTAAAAGTCACCCTGTGATGTTTATAGCACAATACTATGCTAGATGAAGATATTTGAGATGTTACAATAAACTGCTTCTGTTTTCATTTTGCATTTAATTTCAGTGCCACACTCAAAGCATAAATTTTTTATCACCTGCAATGCTATGAATAAAAGATTAAAAAAAAATCTCAGAAGAAATTCTAACACATGCAGTGCATGCAGCACATTGTGCAGTCACAGTGTGCATAACTAGATGTTTAATTTCCATCATTTCCCCCGATGTCAGGAACATTACTATTAGGGTTAATACATCATGGAGTTAGTTTCCAGTATTCCAGCTCCAGTATTCCATTAAATTTCAGTTTGTTTGTTTCTCAACAGGAAATCTATCGAGAAGCTGCAGAATTTGAAACAGGTAGGTATTCTGTTAGAACTCCACATTTTTTATATAAAAATATAAATATCTTGTGGGTGTAAACTACATATTGACATATTACAGTACCACTTTTTGTTTGTTTTCATGAACTAGCAAATAAATCCATTTGTAAATGCAAAGAAATAAACCATTTTAATGGTAACTTTACTTATTAAGGCTTACTTCATATTTTAAATCAAAGGAAATAATGATTCCCAGAAAGTGATAGGTGATGGCATGAGTTCACTCTTAAAACTTTTTTCATTTAACACATAAAAGTGCATTCTGTAGTAGCATGTATTTTTGTTTTTAATTCCTTAGCATGCCTCCATACGTAGATGGATATATATTCATCACAATATTCCCTTTTGAGATAAGCAGTGTTATGCAGACTGAAAAGAAGAAGTGAGAAATAGTAAACTAGATTTTAAAAATATGAATGAATGGACAAAAGCCAATTATTATTTATTTATCAAATTTCTTTGACATCCATCTCACAGTTCAAGGTGACTCTGAGAGGCTTACAGAAAGATAAACACCTGACAATTATTAATATAAAACCAAATCAATTACAAGGTTAAAACAAACTAAAAAAACCCCAAGTGTTTAGAGGGGAGAGGGTAAAGCTGCCTTGTGTGTTAGTCCAGCCAACAGCTTCTTCTTTAGGACCTCATGCCAATCAGCATAACTAGGTTTTAAGACTTTTCCTGAAAAGGGGGTGGGAATCTTATGTCCTGTGGGGTACTCCCAAAGGGGTCATGGCAAAAGGGGCTCTTCTTCTGGATCCCACCTGCCAAAATTCCTTGCTGATAGGATCTGTAATAGGCCTCTTTTGCCAGCATGAGTGAAATGGGCCAATCCATAGGGAAAACACAGTTCCACAGATCATATATTGGACCCATACCATATTACCAAAGGTAATAATCTACCAGAAGCAGATTTTGTAGCCAGTGCAGCTTGTGTAACAGTGGTATTACATGTGCCATTACATGATTGTATAGAATGCTATACAATCAGGCCAGAAACATATTAACAAGAGAGATCAGAGCAGAAAAAAGAAGCTACTCTGAAAAGTTAAGGAATCAGTTCTCAACAAATGAACCAGCAAACATGTGGAAAACTCTTTAAAATATCACGGGCTACAGGGACGTCAAACTGGTGGCCCGGAAGCATCCCACATAGGTCATGCCCACCCCAGCTCCATGAAGGGAAAAACCATTGCGATACATCGCCTAATTGGTAATTGTACTATTGTGGAGGGAAGAAGCTTTATTTTCATTTGTATTTAATGTTATGAAAGTTAATAAAAATGGAAAAAATCTGTATGTTTAAGAACCACCATAGTTTACATAAAATACAAGCAAAACTTTGATAAGGAAGGTAAAGGTACATCCAGATCTAATATAATGTAATGTCGAAATTGAAAATTGATTATTTTCTGGACTTTCTTGGGGTTTTTCTGAAAATATTTTGCTCCTCATCCCTCAAAAAAGCATTTTTGGGAAAACCATGATCTGCATGATTTTTTTCCATCTAGAGGATAATCCCCCCCACTCCCCACCATGCAGACTGTCAAGGTGCAAAAGCATTTACTTTCACACTATGGGAAATGTATCAGTATCCAATTCTGATTCTACATTCATAGAGCTACAATCCTAATTCCATTACTTCTGTGTTAACCCTGAACTCAGTAAGATATTATTTATTTGTTTCCTTATATTTCTAACTCTCCCATCTATCTCAAAGAGATGGTTATTAATTGTTATTTAATAAGGACCAAATGCAGCTCCAAGGATCATCTGTGAGCGAACTGGTTCTCTCTGACAATCAGTTGCTGGGCCCACCCGCCTGCCTGGGCTCTATACTGACCTTTATTTCCTGGTTTTGAAGCTCAGCTGCTTTGCATGGTACAGCAGATTTCCACGTGTCAGCTGTTGAACATACAGGAAGAGTGCAGGATTGCAGGAGAAGGTCAGTATCAAACCCTCTGTGCACATGCAAAGTGCATGTTTGGCGTGCGCGCATGTGCAAAGCACGGCCACTAAGTTACATCCACAAAAACGGTGGTAAAAAAAAGTTGAATCCCACCAAATCCCACCAAACGTCATCAGTAATATGGTTTACTAGAGGAACCATATACTGATCTAGCATGGTGGATCCAAATTGATTCATAGGAGGGGACTGAAGCAATTAAAAAAGGCAAAATCACTCATTTTCAGTAGCTCTTGCTTAGCACCACTAAAAAAGCAAAAAAAATCCTCATGTAATGGACAGTATATACAAAGCAATTCACTTTCAGCTAATACTCTAAATATTCTACCTATTTACAAAGCAACTTTTTATATTGTTCATTAATTGTAGTTTCCCCAAGGTTTCAAAGTTTCATTGGCTCACTGTGTTATAGTGTTGTGCAAAACATTCCACAGAAGTATAGTACAGATAAAACACTCTCACTCGCTCATTAAAAGTGTTTGCAAAGCTCACATAGTTGTTTCGAAATACTTCCACTGGGACAATATAATGGGAGATGGAACAGGAAAACAAATCAGGTTTATATTTTTGTGCTTGTTTTCAGTTTTAGCCAGAAGTCAAAATTGTAAATTATAGTTAAGAGATCTTACAATAAAAACATTGAGGAACTTTTAGAAATGAGAAGGAAAATAGTTGCTTTATTAATTTATCTTCCTAAACAACTAATTCAAATCATTTCAGGATAAATACTGCAGTACTTCGGGAAGCAAACATTAAAAAGTTTGATAGTTACGGTCAATGGTCTGAATTCCTGGCAAACTGAAGGCAGACGTATTTTCACTCAGGTTGGTCAAAGGTATATAGGTAGAAGTAGATAAGAAGTTTGAGCAGACTAACAAAGGCGGATCTAGCATCAGGACCACAACTCTACGGTCTGCACAAGCAGGTAACTAATACTGTAGAGTGGAGCCACACAGAAAACAGCTATAAATTATATTGTTGCTTATAAGCTGAGTTATGATCAGGAATCAGATCAGCAGATTCTTAGCACAGCCATGTTAAGATTACTGCTTCAGTCTTTGAGTCCCAAACTGAACTAATTATGTGCCAGAGATGTTATCTAAAGGAATCCTATAGCCTTGATTGACTTAACGTTTTCCAGATCAACCATAAAAGCATTTGGGTCTAGTAGTAACTGCTACATGTGTACAGTATACCTAACTACACTGATGTTATCTATAGTAACCCACCGTAATCGAGTCTCCAAGTAAGCCACCCACACCCATTCAAGTTCAAGTTGCACACTAATAATAAATAAGACATTGACTTGCTGATCTACCTGACACAGATCTGTAGTGAGGACATGGGGATATCATTTGGATTGGAGAAGTGTAGCTGGGTGATAGTCAAGAGATGGAAAGTAGAATTTAGAATAACAGAGTTGGAAGGGACCTTGGAGGTCTTCTAGTCCAACCCCCTGCTTAGGCATGAAACCCTACATCACTTCAGACAAATGGTTATCTAATCTCTTCTTAAAAACTTCCAGTGTTGAAGCATTTACAACTTCTGGAGGCAAGTTGTTCCACTGATTAATTGTTCTAACTGTCAGGAAATTTTTCCTTAGTTCTAAGTTGCTTTTCTCCTTGATTAGTTCCACCCACTGCTTCTTGTTCTACCCTCAGGTGCTTTGGAGAATAGTTTGACTCCCTCTTCTTTGTGGCAGCCTCTGAGATATTGGAACACTGCTATCATGTCACCCCTAGCCCTTCTTTTTATAAGACTAGACATATCTAGTTCCAGCAACCGTTCTTTATATCTGTTAGTCTCCAGTCCCCTAACCATCTTTGTTGTTCTCCTCTGTACTCTATCTAGAGTCTCAACATCTTTATTACATCATGGCAACCAAAATTGGGTGCAGTATTCCAAGTGTGGCCTTATCAGGGCATTATAAAGTGGTATTCACACTTCATGTGATCTTGATTCTATCCCTCTGTGTATACAGCCTACAGTAGAACTGTGTTGACTTTTTTGGAAGCTGCGGTACACTGCTGGCTCATATTTAAGTGATTGTCCACTAGGACTCCAAGATCCCTCTCTCAGTCACCACTATTGAGCAAGGTACCACATATACTGTACCTGTGCATTTTTTTCTAGCCTAAATATAGAGCCTTACTTTTTTCACCATTGAATTTCATTTTGTTAGATAGCGCCCAATGTTCAAGTCTGTCAAGATCCTTCTGTATATTAAGCCTATATTCTGGAGTATTGGCTACTCCTACTAGCTTGGTGTCATCTGCAAATTTGATGCGTTCCCCATCTATCCCCTCATCCAAATGATTGATGACTATGTTGAAGAGTACTGGGCCTAAAACAGAGCCCTGGGGTACCCCACTGCATATCTCCCTCCATGTAGACGCAGTTCCATTGAGGACTACACGTTGAGTGTGGTTGTCAGCCAGTTACGAATCCATCTGGTGATGAGGCTGTCTAACTCACATTTTTCTATTTTATCAAGTAGTAGGTTATGGTCTACTTTGTTAAATGCCTTATTGAAGTCCAAGTAAATTATATCAACAACACTCCTTTGGTCCATTAATTTTGTCACTTTGTCAAAGAATGCAATAATATTACCTTGGCATGATTTGTTTCTTAAGTCTTAAGTAGTTAAGACTGATGGGGTGAAACTACCAGCAGGCCACATAGCAGACATATAGACAAGTACTTTGGTATCCAACAGTCACACGGGAACCATGATGAGGAAGCAGGGAAGACAGCAGCATGCAAGTATCAACAAAGGATAAGATAGGTCCTGAAGAACTATCCCAATGGGAAAAACAAGAGCCAAGCTATCAATTTTTATGCCCTTCCAGTCATCAGACACTCTGCCTGCCTGTATACTGAGTTGGCCAAAGCACAACGTTACACCCAGTTACTGTACTTCAGATGGAAAGAGGCCTGGCTGGGTCTGGTGAGTGTCAAAGCCCCTTTCCTCAACAAATACCTAGGAATACATCAGCAGGTATGGTACCCAAGATGAACTACTGAGGGAAGATCAAGCAAAGTACCATGGCAAAGCAAGACCCTTCATAGGATGCACCATCAACAGATAGCTGAGGCAACAGACATTGGGAAATCCTACTAGTGGCTGGAAAGAGCTGAATTTAAAAGACAGCATTGAGGCAGTGATCATAACAGAGTAAGAACAGACACTAAGCACCAGATCCATAGAAGCAAGGATCTATAACACTAGACAGGATCCAAGTGTAAACTATGCAGACATACTTCAGAGGCAGTACAACATGTAGTGGCAGGATATAAGATGCAGGCGGGTACAGAATACATTGAATGGCACAACTAAGTAACTGGCATTGTGCAGAGGAACATCTTCACACTATGTATGGGGTAGATCATCCAACACTCAAACAGAAGATCCCACAGAAGATTGTAGAAGATAAGAGGGCTAAGATTCTGTGGAATTTGCAGACCCAGGCAGATAGGCAGGTACTAGTTGTTTAGATGTAGAGGTGCCAACTGACAGCAATATCAGAAAGAAGTATTAAAAGCTGGAGAAGTGCCACGGCCTGAAGAAGAGATAGAAATCATGTGGAAAATACAGGCCAAAATGGTTCCAGTGGTGGCAGGAGCACTTGGGGCTATGACCCTTAAGCTGGAAAAATGGCTTCAACAGATCTCGGAAAGAACATCAGAGCTCTCTGTCCAGAAGGGTGCAGTGTTAGAACAGCTAAGGTATTGCATAAAACCCTCAAACTCCTAGGCATCTGGTAGAAGAGCCGAAATTAATGAAGACATACCACCCATAAACATGAGAAGGGGTTATCTATCTATCTATCTATCTATCTATCTATCTATCTATCTATCCATCCATCCATCCATCCATCCATCCATCCATCTATATTTGTTGCAAATATTAGAAATATAAGAGTTTGTGGCCATACAGATGTTGGATTATAGGTGCTTAGCATAGGCATGCTTGTATAAGTCTGGAATTGCAGTTCAGTAACTTCTTCCCACCCTTGCATTAAACAATATTTTACTAAGATTACAGTTCCTTTCTTTGTAAGGACTCATCATAAGCTCCATCAATATGTCTCAGCCCCACCGCTGCCATAATTTGTATGTTTGGTCATGTAGTGCAACAAAGAATACTCTGCACATAAACATAAATAACATTGAACTAACTAGAACCTCAGTTGAAGGTTCATATATTCTATGTTGCCATTTCAAAGCATTATGCCACATATCTATTATATTATTCATTCACTGATTAACTCTTTTATGTTACTTTTCAAGTTTTTGTTCAAGCAGGCCAACACATGTATAAACAGCTAATAGCAAAAACAAGGTATAATAAGGATAATATTCTATATCCATGCTCCTCATGAGTGGCATAGCCAACCTTATAATCCTTCTATACATACAGAACCTCTAAACTCTATCTTCTATTTGTAATGCTGATTCATATCTTGGTTTATAAATGAGTATGATTGAAACTGGAATATGTCTATATTTTGTAAAAAACCAGCTATTCTTTAAAGAGATGTTAAATATAAAAACACATTTATATATTTTTATTATTTCATTATAATGTTAATATGACACTAGTTCAAGTTTGAAATGATGTGTGCAAAATATCTGAAAATTAGTTACCATTATTATTTAGAAATTCTTCATGGTTTTATCTCTATTTGCCTATATTCTCTAATCTTTTGGGGAGTGATGGCTTTGGTTGACTCCTCACAACCATTTGGACTAGTCCCTATAGTTCTCATGGCAAGATTTAAAAAATGGTTTATTATTGCTTGCTTCCTAGGACTAAGAGAGAATGATTGGCCCAAAGTCACTCAACCAACTTTATGCCGAGGGGGGACATGGTTTCCTAGTTTGTCACTTGGTGCCTTAATCACTACATCAAACTGGCTCCTATATTCTCTAATCCATTAGCCTTTTAATATCTCAATATTAATAATGTCAACAACAACAATAATAATACACATGTAAATGCAATTTATAAGAAACACTTAATTTGTATAAGTATTACAGGAAAATATTACAGTAGAATGTTATGATGCATTATTACATATGACTACACCATTTTTGATATTTAAATGAATTTATAAAACATAACATGGTGTGTAAAATGAGGTTGATATAATTTTTCAATGTTGTTTATGTGCTTGTCTATTGAATACTCAAAGTTCCTACTTCTTTCAATACTCTATAACACGGTTACAAGTGCATTGAAATTCATCTTGTTAGAATGGTAGTAATATATCCCACCAGGACTACTGTTCCTAGTAGCAATTTAAAATAATTATTGTGAGACTTGATGCTAGACATCAGGTTTGCAATAGAATTACAATGAGGGAAGTGTATTAGAGACAAAACATTGCTGGAAGAAAACTTCATAATGGCACAATTTGGAACTAAGCTTCAATTTGCAGTAATAGATTCTCTTTATGATGGCACAAAGGAATATATGCACTTAGCAAATTCAAATCTATTATTAGTCATGCTTTGTCAATTGCAGTGGAAGAAGAAGAAAAGAAATTAGCTTTTTAAATATATTTCTTACATAAAACAGGATCTACTCTGAAGAACACTATACAAAAATCTCCTTGTTACTGTTCAAAAATATACTTAGCAGCTTTAAGAAGCAGCTGCATGACTTCATACATTATTTTTAAATTTTTCTGTTTCTCATCTACATTTCTGAACTTTCAACAATGTACAAAATGTCCCACTGGAGATACAATTATGTAATTCTTAATTTCCTAGAGTACCTTATTGTAAGAAAATTGGAACAGAGAAATATTTACAATTCATATTAGTAGAGTAAGCTCCTCTAAACAAGAATCTATATTATTGTAGTGGTTTGATGTCTCTATTTAAAAATATTAAATCCCTTCAGTGTCTTCTAGAGCAAAACTCTGGCAAAAAGAAAAGTATCTTCTAGCACAATATTTTGACTGAACCTATATTGATTGATCCTAATTTTCAAGTATATTTCTTTCCCTTCTACCATTGCAAACCATCTTATTTTCTTAACTTTTCTTTTTTAAAAAAAATATTTTTGTAAAAAATAATAAAAAGCGACTCGCAATAACCTAATCATGTAATAAAATCAAATTCAAGGAAAATACTATACTATTTTTATGATGCATTGTTACAAAACAATGGGAAAAGTAATTTTAGCATCTTGGTAATATGTTAGGATAGGAAAATGCAGAAATTTTAAGATATTTTTAGAAAATGGTACATAGAATGTGGTCTTATGCAAAAATGATTTTTTGTAGAAAGAAGTTAATGTATCAGGAGCATGTTTCTGCCTTTTTTGTTTATATGAATGTGCAACATGTCATAAATTATATCATAGGCAAATATATTGAATGCAGTGGGGGGGTGTTACTTAAGAACCTATGTAGTAAGTAAAAAGAAATAACATGATGAAAGTGATTGAATGCAAAAGAGACTGACTTTGTACAATGATTTGGTTATCTTGACTGAGAATCAAATTGCAAAACAAACATATGAAAGTCCCATGAACTTTGGCCCCAATTTTTTGCTCCGGATATATTTAACCTCAGATATTTGGTGGAGAGATAGACCTTCTCCCTCAACTGGAATGGTCCTTGCGGGGCTCGGTGTTTGTCTGCCTGTCCCTTATAGGTCTGTGTTGCTTTTGCCAGTGTTTTTTTTTTGACATTCTCCCAGGTTGCTTTCAGCATGGGCATCCAATCGGTGAGGCTGACTGAGAAGGGGTGTCCCTTGGATACTCAGGCATTGGGACGAAGTCCATGCCACTCACTTCCTTGAAGGGAGTTAGTCCCGTGCTACAGCGAACAGCATTATTGTATACGACCTCCTCGAAAGGCAGGAGGTCCACCCAATTGGACTGCTGATAATTCACGTAGTACCTCAGATACTGCTCTACCATAGCATTCACCATGGCTCTAGGGGAGGGGTAGAGGTGTCCAGGTAGATCTCAGCTAAGTCAAGGAATAAAACTAGCTGGTCTGAATCTCCATCAAATTTCCCCCTGAACCAGGGCAATTCCTTGGGTTCTGCTCCTTCCTCTCCCTGTCACCCTCTGTAAGCCTGCACTTGAGGTTGCTGACCTTCCTTCCCAGCTCTAGTTCGTACAAGAGGAATGGACTGCCTGCTGCGTGGGAAAGGCACTGGCTTCCACTGTGGGCTCTTTTTTCTTCTGGTATGTGGAGAGGGAGGGCTGTGGTCTTGCCTGTTTCTCCCCAGTTCAAAAGGCCCTGTAAAACTTCCCCTCTGTTTTAGGTGGCAGGACAGGCTGTCATCTCAATGGTGGCCTGTTCAGATCCCTCCCTCAGCTGCTCTATGGATCTCCCCAGGGATTCCATCAGGTACTTATCTGGTTTTCTCCCTTCCAATGGAGCAGGTTTCTCCTCTTTGGAGTTGAAGAGGAACTGTCCCCAGGAACTGTCCTCCCTCTGTAATTATGCTATCAATTTCTGTTTGCTTCTGGCTGGAAGCCAAGCTTTCTCCTATAAAGCTCTGCCTGGCTGCCCACATTTCTCTCCACACACCCCAGATGTCGGGGAGCAATGGAAGAGGCCAGGACACAGGTACCCTGGTGATTATTAAGAGAGTTGGCTATCTGTCAGGGTTCCAGCAGTTACTCCAATTAAATCATGAGCCTTGAGCCACACTCCCAAAACTAAAGATGATTTATTTGAAGGTAACATTCTACGTCTGGCACTAATCTGGGCGTAGCCAACTCTGAGACAAACAAGTCACTGTCACCCTTGATCCTGCTTTCCCCCCACCCCTCTGGGCGTGTCATCCAACAAAAAAACGTCCATAGCCAAGAGTCATCAATCATGCTCTTCAATTAGATTTTTTCATGGCAGAAGCTTCAGCCATCTAATCAGAATAAAATATGAATGGAATGTCCTTTCAATTTACCCTGTGGCCTGCTCTTTGAAACCCCCCCCCCTTCTTTCTGTTGTAAAACTATAAAACATGCATACAAAATGTTTTATGAGTTGACAACGTGGCCGCCTGATCCAGCACATGAACCGGCAGCTGCAGGAGCACCTGCATGAGATCCACAAGCTGAAAGCCATCAACGGCCAGCTGCAGGCGGAGAACCGTGAGCTGCGCGACCTCTGCTGCTTTCTGGATGAGGACCAGCTGAAAACCAAGCGCCTGGCCCACCACTGGCAGCTCTTCAGGCATCACGCGGCGCAAGTCCTGCACAACGAGGTGGCTGGCTGCCTGTGCAAGCTCACTGGCTTGGAAGGGCTGCTCACCCCATTGAGCCCCTTGCACTACTCTGGTACAACAGGCAATGGGGTGAGCCTGTGGAGCTGGCACCTCAAATGTGGCAGCGGCGGCACTGTTCTAGTAGGACAATATTTTATAAGAGAATTCTCAAAATTCCTCCAAACCCCAAATGTTACCTACCTCTGAATATCTACCTGAATGAGGTGAAGGAACAGCTTTTTTGTCAAGAATGGGCTTTAACAAATCAATACTAACATTCAGTTATATTGCTGTTAGTTGTATTTTTAAAATTAGTGTTAATCATACAATAAAGTAGTTTCCAGATAACGAAAAAACATTTTTGTTTTACAGTTGTTATGTGAAAGAAAAACCTAGTCCTATATTATAAACCTACAGTTTTTAGTGAGCTTTTTCAGTTATCATTGTTTATCACTCTTAAAAACATTTAATTAGGGAAAAAATGAAACAGTCAATGACTTTCTGAGAAATTTCTTGATGCTACCTCATTAATTTTTGATGACTCTATAAACACATTGAGAAAAGAAAATGAGTTTAAGGCTGAAGTCAGAAGTTTCATAAAACAGAGTAAAAAGACAATAAGAAAAGACAATCACTTAAAGTGGCCATCCATAAAATAATCATATCAAGTCATAGCTATGTAGATCTCCTTGTATATCAATTTATAAATGTGTTATGAACAGATGTTGAAGGGGAGCAGTTAATGTATTTTTATCAACAGTATAAAATATTTTTGGCTTACTATACTTCTCTTAGGGTTTAGAGTTATATAATGCTACATAGTTATATTGCATGATAATATAGATTTAGTTACAGATTTGATAAGAAAACAGTGAGAACCTACTCCAGCAACATCATACAAGAAATATGAAACTAAAAATTTTGCTTTATTCTTGCATAATAAACATTATATTTAACAAATAGGAAAGTCTAAAAACAAACAACTTGAGCATCAGCTTCTGTGTTGACTTCTAATAATATTCACACTTGTGTAAATAATATCTTCAAGTTACAAAACTTCCCAAAAAACTTTAACTCAGATTGCTTAATATTTCTTTCCCAAAATTCAGTAGAAAGCTATGTGATTTCTTAAATATTCTCAATATTTACATAATTTATACAGGTAGTCCTTGACTTATAACAGTTCAGTTAGTGACCATTCAAAGTTACAGAGGCACTGAAGAAAATGATTTATGACTATTTTTCACACTTATGATCATTGCAGCATCCCCATGGTTATTTGATTTGCATTTGGATGCTTGACAATTGGTTCATATTTATGACCGATGCCATGTCCTGGGGTCATGTGATCATCTTTCTGACAAGCAAAGTCAATGGGGAAGCCAATTTCACTTAACAACCATGTTACTAATATAACAACTGCAGTTATTCACTTAACAAATGTAGCAAGAAAAATGGGGCAAAACTCACTTAACAATTTTTTCACTTAGCAACATAAATTCTGGACTCAGTTTTGGTCATAGTTGAGGACTACCTATTCACTTGTAACATTAAGTATTCTGTTTAACTTCCTGGATGCATATGCTAAATTTGTTATTTATCAGTTTTGGTTGAGATTGATCATATGCTCCAGATGGACATCCTGATGAGTCCTCACCCATTAGTGATAAGAAAGGGTGTCTGGAAGTTCGTTTTGGAATGTAGGAGCTGTAAAAATAAAAAAAATGTGCCCACTTGATTTTGCCAAGGACTAAAAGAATGAATGTGTTGCAGAATTTGTCTTGAAAATATACAAATGAGAAAAAGAACCTTCAATAATATAAATGGAGAAGAATGTTAAAAGCATGAACAACCATTTCTGATGCCGAGGAGACCCTCAAGCAGAAATGGCTTTCAAGACTTTTCCAATAGACAAAAAATGCTGATATGGATCATCTAATGATTATCATCTAATTATCAATAACAATACAGAATTTAATGGGGTGCAAACAGTTGGCAAATAAGAATCTCAACTACCAGCAAATAGTAAATCAAGTGACAATATGCTAAGGAATCAGCATTACTAAAGAGAAGAGGACTTCTAACAGTCTAATCCCGTGATGGCGAACCTAAGGCATGCATGCCAGAAGTGGCATTCAGAGCCATCTCCACCGGCACATGAGCCGTCGCCCCAGAGCAGGTGCACTGCACAGGCACGCGCTGCCTACCCACTGATCGTGAGGTAGTGCCCTGCATGTGCTGGGGGCGAGGCGCGTGCAGGAGCCATGTGCGCATTTGCAGAAACGCAAGGTGCATGTAGGGGGGTCGCACATGCATGCACAGAGAAATGCGGGCACATGTGGGAGGGTCACATGCGCATGCGCAGAGACATGCGGCTCTCATGTGGGGGGGTCATGCATGCATGCATAAGGGGCATGGTGGTCTCCACGTGCATTGCCTTATGGGTGCTAGCACGCAAGGACAAAAAGGTTAGCCATCACTGGTCTAACCTGATATAAATCATTATATGAAACACAATATTTATCCTTTGGAGAAACTAGAGTTACTAATTATTCTTTAATTTCTCTGTGTGAAACAAGAATCCCCAACCGTGGGGATCCTCTGGGCCGTGGCTCACTAGTGGGCTGTGAGATGTTTGGGCTGCAGAAACGGCGGGACGTGCATGCACACACATTTCCACTTGCATAAGCAGTGGGTGTGCATGTGCACTTGTGCTCCATTTGTATGAACAGCAGGTGCCTGTGTTCACAGCTCACGCAAATGAAACTGCACATGCACTTGCCAGCCACTTGCGTGGAACCACCCCCCTACCAATCCATAAAGCCGGAAATTTTGGGGAACTCTGGTCTAAAGACCACTAAATAGAAATCAGGCCAACTTGTTCTACTATACTTGTCAGATTGGCATCATGTCTTGTACTGTACATGCATACAATGCTGAAGCTAAAATAATAGGAAATAATGAAGAACTAGTATAAAATTATCAGAAACACCTACCACATTATGTTATCCTTACATACTCTGCCACATATCAATGACTTACAAGAAACATTCATAAATACTCTTCTCACAGAACATCCATAATAATCACAGTCATTTTTTTTCTAGAATCTCAGAAAATGAGTATCTTACACCCTCCAAATGGTTTCAAGAGATGAATCAGTCTCACTTTCACAGAGACTAGCATGATAACACTTCCGCTTGGCATTTACCATGCTTTCTGACTTTCAGCTTAAAACCAAGTACAGTTTCTCCTACATAGCATCCTGATTAAACAAATTAACTATGGCACTGACTACAAATGTACACACTAGAGTGCTGGAAATGAACAGATACAATGGCCAAGTCTGTATTTAGTTTTAATTAAATTCCATTCTGTAGCTCAATTAATCCACATCTCCAAATGTCAGCAGGACTTAAGCAAATGGAATGACATCTGCTGCACTGTATATTGACTATAAAACCTTTACTACATGCTACAGCTCTGGAAATATACCAGGAAAATGAAATATTTTCACTAACATATAGATATGTAATATGAAAACTCAAAAGGAATTTTAATATAACAACAAAGTACTTTTTAAAAAGTAAGAATTTCTTCTATTATTAATATACTTATAACAAGGCAACATAAAAAGAATAATTCAGAACTAGATAAAAATAAGTATTAAAATTATTAATTATTCATGTTCAGCTTCTGCAACATGACATTGTTACTGTCAAACATAATGCCATTCTTTGGAAATATCTTGGAATAAAAAGGAACTCTCTTACTGGTGGTGATATAATAAACTTAAAACATTTCTAATAAATAACATTTTAAATAAACATAAAGGTAATGTTTTATAATTTTTAAATCCAAATTAGTGTCTTCTCAAATGCAAAAGTCATATCTGGGAATTATATTGGTGTTATGCTAATATACATAAATAATTGTAAATCATATTTATAGTAACAGTTGTCAAATTTCAAATTAATAGCTTTTTTTCATTGAGGCCCTTGAGTTGATACAGATTTGAAGAATATGTAATAATCGATAAAACCAATATGGTAATTTTAAAGCAGCTTTTCTCAACATATTCTATAGACCTATAGTCTTCAACTTTTAAACTTATATAGCAGTTATATAACAGTGCTCTCTAGTAGGGTGTAGGAACTGAGCAAATCTGAAAGAAAGGAAGTTTGTTCTGGCATCATCTGACTACTCAATATGGAAAAAATGCCATATATAAAATGTATCATATATTAAAAATGCCATACATAATCCTATATTGTTTCGGATTATATATAGATACAATTCATTCCATTATTTAGTAAGTTTGTGAACTGGTTTTTTTTGTAATGGCTTTACAAAATTTACTAAGAATACTTACGCTTCTTATTCTAACAGCTTCAGCTACATTCTAAGCATCAAGTCAGAATGACAAGCATAGTCAGATTTGCTGTTTGAGGTTTCATCCTGTTTGTATTTGACATTGGGATATGAAAGAAAATGAACTAAGCCATTTTTAAAGGAATTTATCATAATGTTTCTAGTACAAAAAAACTTGCCTATTAGAAAAATGTTTCAGTAGTGGAATGAAGAAGGGAAAGGGGAAAAAGGACTGGGTTCTTGTTATCCATGCATCCTGTTTCATTCCTCAGATTTATTTTTTGTGCTTGAGACAAACACGTCAACTACAAATGTGACTTTGCCTTTCTTACTTGGCTTGACTCTCAAATCACACCTGACCTGAAAGTTCATACAGAATAGGACTTACAATATTGCAATACGAACAAAGTTGGTTGATCACCAACTTTGTTAGTGGGGTGCATCTTTACTATTGTTCTCTTTCCTGGCTACGTATACTTCAGTAAACGCTATGGACATTGCTTTGAGCTCTTGGAAGAAAGGTCAAATATAGATCTAATAAACAAACAAATAAATGTGGTAACGTGAATTGCAAGATCAGCAAAATTATCAGGATACAATATTATCTTTGCCACTACTTTACCTCACATGGGAACAAGACATGCAGTCAAGTAGATTTTAGAACTATATGGAGCAAACTGAAGACATAAAGCTTCACTTGTGACTTGTTCATAATTACATACAATATTTTCCAGGGTACTTTCTCAATCTGGTTCACAATTTTTAAGAATGAGTAGTATTTTCCTTACACTAAATATTCCACCTGTCCTGCATTCCACTTCTGCTGAATTTCAGGATAATTATCAATATTTCTTTTGTATGACACTGTATAAAAGTCTTTCCCTAGAGTAAGTTACAAGGCATTTTAATTGCAATAATTTAAAAACAAAACAATGACAATGCAATAGTGATGACCTATTGCCTGGAAAGATTCAACAGTAAATCATAAAAAAGATCCCTTTGAAAATACAGTAATTACCAGAAGACAGCCTTGATTTGTCAACAGCAAATCTTGCCAGACTAACTTTATCTCATTTTTTTGATATTGTAATTTTCTTCATTGGGATAATGCTACCAACATAGCAAACCTTGACTTCAGCAACATACTTGAAATTGTGGATTAGCAAGCTATTTAAATGTGAGCTGAGAGATATAACATTTTAGTAGATACCCTGGTACAGGGGTGGGATTCTACTGGTTCTCTCCAGCTCTGTAGAACTGGTAGCTCTGAAGAGCAGCAGACATAAAATCGGTTCTATGTCTGCTGCTGTTTTGGCCCACCTGCCTGCCCGCAGTCTTATCTGACCTGCTTTTTCAACCTCAGCTGCTGTGAGAGGCATAGCTGCGGTTGAAAAAGCAGGAAAAAAGTGCTTTTTCAAACGCTGCTTCTCTGCACGCAGCGCTGCTCAGCTGCCTAGGCAAGCTGATGAAGATTTACACCTGCACGCAGCATGCGGGAAAGCACATAGTAAATCACCGAACTGATAGTTAACCTTGTTGGATCCCACCCCTGCCCTGGTAGCTTCAAAATTATATTCAAAGAGTACTCATAAGTAGTTTGTCATCAAGTTGGGGAAGTATCAAACGGGATACCACATGTAATAATCCAGAGCTTCCTATTTTTCAGAATTATTCATTTGGATGATGAGGTGGGGGAAAGACTTACCACATTTTAAGGTAACACTAAACCAAGCTGAATAGCTAACACACTAGAAGACAGAAATAAAATCCAAATGACTTTCATGGGTTGGAGAAATGAGCTAGAAGAAACAGAACAGAATTTCACAGAAACACATAGAATTATGTAGTTGGAAAGAAAAAGCAAATGCACAAGAATAAGATGGAGAATTCTTAGCTTGGTAATTGAACCTTGCAATAATAGCAATAGCACTTAGACTTATATACCGCTTTACAGTGCTTTACAGCCCTTTCTAAGTGGTTTGCAGAGTCAGGGTATTGTTCCCAACAATCTGGGTCCTCATTTTACCCACCTCAGAAGGATGGAAGGCTGAGTCAACCTTGAGCCTGATGGGATTTGAACTGTCAAATTGTAGGCAGCTGGCTGCAGTAGTTTGCAATACTGCATTCTAACTACTGTGCCGTAGAGGCTCATATAATATACAGTACATATATATATATAATATAATAATAATTACCTACAAACTGAATATGTGTCAGCAGTGTGATGTAGCTGCAAAAAACAACTGTGATTTTAAATTGCATAATAGGTGTCATATTGAAATCATAGAAGCAATAGTTCCATTTTACTTTGCTGTAGTCAGACTTCACTTGAGGTAATGTGTCTAGTTCTGGCCACCACACTTTAGAAAAAAAATCAGATAAATTGGAATAGATGGAATATAGCTGGAAATTAGAAGCAGTTTGGTGTAGTGGTTAAGGTGCTGGGCTGTCCTCCCTTAGATATGAAAACCAGCTAAATGGGACAGTCACTTTCTCTCAGCCAATCCCATGTTAAGTATGTATGCTTCCTTGAGTTCAAAGAAAAATAATGGCAGTATAAATCACACACAAAAAAAATGGATCAGGCAGCTACCTTTCTAAGTATTCCAAATCTTATGAAGCAAATTATATACATTAGTCTTAAGAAAAGATAATTGAGTAAAAATATCTTCAACCAGTGAAAGAATATTATTTAAAAGGGTCATTGGTCCTAACCTGATATGACCTTTCTCTTTGTGTGGAGATAGCATTCAGGATTGGGTGATCAGTCTCTGCCTGTGATTGGACTGATTCTATCAAAACTTTGATGACACTCCCTCTGCTGCTAGGGACCTCCCCAGAAATTGGCGAAGGAATAGTGACAGACTGACGTGTTCTCCTATAAGTATAATACACAACATTACATTTGGAACTCACCATGAAAGGATGGGACTAAATGCTATCTCCACACAAAGAGAAAGGTCGTATCAGGTTAGGACCAATGACTCTCCATTGTGGTGGAGATAGCATTCAGGATGGGATATACCAAAGCCGGCTGTGCTACCGGTGGGCCGAGTGTGGTCCAAGTCCCTTATACAGAATGGACCTTTTGCAGAACCCTCCATCCAAAAGCTGCCTCAGCAAAAGCAAATGAGTCCAGCTAATAGTGCCTGATGAACGGAGAACGAGAGGCCCAGGTAGCCGCCCTGCAAACCTCCTCCAGAGAAGCCTGAGTGGCCCACGCCGTCGATGTTGCCGTGTTTCTTGTTGAGTGCACGTCCCTGTGTTTGGTAGGCCTTGGATATGCAAAGTCTTATCCATCTCCCCACAGTCGTTGGAGTTACCTTGCAGCCCATGGTGGAAGGTTGAAAGAAAACAAAGAGGGAATCAGACCTCCTGAAGGATGATGTCCTCTTGATGTAAATCCTCAATGCCCTCCAAACGTCCAGAGTATGCTATCGTCTTTCTAACGCGTGCACAGGATGCAGACAAAAGTCAGGTAAAATTAGTTCTTGGGATATGTGGAACCACGAGTTCACCTTTGGCATGAACAAAGGGTCTAGTCTTAACACCATTTGATTGGTGTGAAACACATAAAGAAGGTCTTTCCTGACAGACAAGACTGCCAGGTCCAAAATCCTTCTGGCAGAGGTGATCGCTACCAGAAGGGCTACCTTACAAGACAAAAACTGCAAGGGAATAGACCTCAGTAGTTCAAATGGGGCCTCAGTCAGTGACTGCAGTACCTTAGAGAGGTCCCGTGTTAGATATTGATGAACCACTGGAGGCCTCAGGTTTGTAGCCCCCTTCAGAAACCTGCGGACTGTGGGATGTCTAAAAAAAGATTCCACTCCCCCCCCAAGGATAGAACAGAGGACAAGGCTGCAACCTGCCTCCACAGAGTATTAGGTGAAAGCCCTTTGTCCAGGCTCTCTTGGAGGAAGTCCAGCACCTGGGCAAATGAGGCCCCAGAAGGGACAATGTCATACTTACAACACCATGCACTGAAAGCTTTCCAGGTTGCATTATAGATGCGGTTAGTGGATGGTCTCCTGGAGGCCTGGATAGTTCTTATTACTCTGGAGGAATAATTGTCCCGGATCACAGATCCCCACTCAATCTCCAGACGGCCAAGTGAAACCACTGGGGCTTTGGATGCAAGATTGGCCCCAGGCTGAGCGACACTCTGTCCTCTGGTATCCTCCAAGGTCTGGAAATGGAAAGGTTTACAAAGTCTGCAAACATGGCCTCCTGGGCCAATGAGGGGCTACAAGGATAAGCTCTGCTCTTTCCACCAACAGTTTCTGCATGACCCTCGGGATCAGGGGCAGAGGAGAAAAGGCATACAGGAGCTCCCATGGCCAAGGGCTGCATAAGGCATTCATTCCCTCCGCCCCCGGAACCGCAAACCTGGAATAGAATCTCAGGAGTTGCGTGTTGTTCTGGGAAGCGAAGAGATCCACTGCTGGGCAATCAAAGTGCTCTGACAGCTCCTGAAACAAATCGGGATGCAAACGCCACTCTGCATGGCCAATGGTGGCTCTACTAAGCCAGTCAGCCTCAACATTGGCCACGCCTGCAATGTGCTCAGCTCTGAGTGACACCTGGTGTCTCTCTGCCCCAAAACCGAGCTGCTCTGCCTCCAGCATCAGAGGCCCTGAATGAGTCCCACCTTGGTGGTTAATGTGTGCCTTGGCTGACACATTGTCAGTCAAGATTAGGATGTCCTTAACTGAGACCACGTTCTCTAATTGTCTCAGAGCCAGATGGACCGCTTGAAGCTCTAACCAATTAATATTATGGTCCAAATCTGTCTGGGACTGTTGTCCTTGAAGCACCCTGGATTGAATGTGGACACTCCAGTCATGAAGACTGGCATCTGTGGTCATCACTAACCGGTTCGGTTCCTTGAATAGGATTCCCATGGAAAGCGTCTCAGATGACCATCATCTTAAAGACTTAAGGACCAACGGAGTTAATCTGACCTGTAAGAGGGAACAACTCCTACCTGTCTTCTGATAAGGTAGAAGGAACCATTGGAGCGACCTGGCATGAAGTCTAGCCCAGGGCACTATATTAATGCATGATATCATTTTCCCCAGGAGCTTATAAAGCATAGCCAGGGATACCCTAGGTTTAGCTTTCACTTGTCTAATTAACTCCCTGATACTCTCCTGACGTTCTTGGGATAAGGACATCTTGCAGGAATTAGTATCTAGAACAGCTCCCAGATGGAGTAAGGTATTGGTGGGAGTGAAGTGGATTTTGGCCTTGTTGACAGAGAAGCCATGCTCTTGGAGCACCTGAATGGTGATCTCTAAATCCTCTACAGCTCTAGATGGGGAAGATGACTGGACCAGTATGTCATTGAGATAACACTGGACTCTAACTGATATAGCCCTAAGGTGGGCTGCCAACAGCTTAGTGAATGACCTGGGGGCTGAGGAAAGTCCAAAGGGCAAGGCCCTGTGTTGGTAGTGCCTCCCATTGTAGCAGAACCTGAGGAATTGTCAATGAGCAGGGATAATAGGGACATGGAGATAGGCCTCCGTTAAATCAATGGAGGTAAGGAAGTCCCCCTCCCTAATTCCCTCCAGGATGGACTGGAGTGAATGCATCTTGAGCCGCCTGTATTTCACCCGGTGGTTAAGGCATTTCAAATCCAGAATTGCCCTCCATCCCGAGGCTTTTCGGATTACAAACAATAAGGAATAGAATCCCATGCCTTGTTGACCCTCAGGCATGGGCTGAATAGCCTGAATCTACAGCAGGTGCTGAATAGCTGTTTCCATAAGGTTCCTTCTCTCTGTATTCCTAGAGATAGGGCAACGAATGAAAAACCTCGGGGGCATCGAGAGGAATTCTATAGATAGTCCAGAGCGGACTGTCTCCAGGACCCAGGTGTCAGTGGTTACTTCCTCCCATCGCCTGGCAAACAAGGCCAGACGTCCCGCAATGGGAGGGTTGGTCTACATTTTATCTGGGGCATTGGAAGGGATGACCCCCTAGCCCCTCGAAAGGGCTGCTTATTGTTAAAAGGACAATTTCTACCTGTCCTGTCCTGGCTTTGTTCCTGCCTGGGGGCGAAAGACCTCTGGGGTCTGGGGAATCCCCCTCTTGTTTCGGGGGTCCTATAATAGGAGCATCTGGCATAGGGAGTTGGTCTATAATCACTTTTTCTGGACTTGGATGGCAAAACCTTCCCTTTGTCCTTGGAGTCCACTAGGACCTTGTCCAGAGCCTCTCCAAACAATTTGTCCCCTTTAAATGGGGCTGTGGCCAACCTCCATTTGTGCCTCATATCAGCCTGCCATTGCTTTAGCCAGAGCAAGCGACAAGAGGTCACTGTTCCCCCTATTGCCCTGGATGCAAATCTGGCAGCACTCAGTGTGGCATCAGCTGAAAATTCTACTGCTGCCAATAGTTTGTTCACATGCAGGTGTGATCTGACATCGTCCAGTGGAATTCTCTCCTGTAGTTCCTGGAGCCAGATGAGAGAAGCCCTGTTGAAGAAAGATGTGGCTGTGGAAGCTTTCACTGCCCATGTTGCTGACAGGTATGTTCTTTGCAACGTTTGCTCAGCCTTCTTGTTCTCAGCCTTCAGTGAGTCCTCAGGCTCCCCAGGGATGTCTGTGTTGGCTTGCAGGGCCGCAACTGGGGCACCAACATTGGGCACTTCCAGGGCTTTGGAAAGATTGCCTCCTACATTAAACAATTTCTTGTCTAGGGAGGAAGGGATTGGACTGGACCCGAGGGATGACCACTGTCTTTGGATGACTGTGGTGAACATCTCTGGCGCAGGGATGACATCTGCTGTGACTGTTTTCTCAGAAAACAATGGGTCCTTGGGGTCTTCAGAGGGGTCTGCAGGCTCCTGTGGTTCAGGGACTAAGCCTCGCCCTGTGGCCTTTTTGGCCTTAAAGAGGAGAGATCTAAAGATGGCAGGTTGGAACAAGCCAGAGATAAGAGCCTTGGTCAGCCTCATTGAGGTCCTCATCATCGGAATTGTTTTTCTCCATCAGTTGGCCACTGTCAGATGTGATGGAGTGGGAGCTTACAGCAGGAATATACGCACCTGATTCTGTATGCATGGAAAGATCATCATCATAATGAGACCTGGGTCTCCTACTGCGTCTGGATGAGGAAGCAGAAACCTCTGAGGGAGAACCTCTGGTCTGTCTCAAGACAGCTGATACTCCTTGCCTCACTGCCTCATTTAACATAGCCTGCATATTAACCTGGAACTCAGGTTCCTGAGCCCTAACTGGTCTGATCCCAGCTCACATGGGAGTAAAGGTTGCTTCTGGAACCATTCTGTGCCTCTGATCAGTAACTGTCAGTTGCTCTGTTGTTGGGCAGATAGAGAAGAAATTTCTGATCTCAGAAGCCTCAATAGATTCCTGCTCTTCAGCTCCCCCTATGGCCGCTTCTGCTACTGCAGCCCTGTCAGTTTGCAGTTGCCTCTCTCCTCTCGATAACGGCTGTTCCTCATTTGGACGGGAAATTATGCAGGGTGCCATTTATCATTTTGCTCTTTCCCTCGAGCCCACACTTTATCCAGCACCTTGTCCCTGCAGCGCTCGTCCCTCTCTGCTGCCTTGGAGCCCTTTCGGGTTTCTGCAGCCTTGTCCTTTGGCTTTGGGCTGTAAAATGAAGCCATCTGTTCTGGGGCTGCTGGGCTTAGAGAGCATGACAGCTGTCAAGCTGCCCCCTCCCCTCTCCTCACATCGCGGCTAGCCTTTTGTGATTCTGCCATCTCTGACTCCAATGATCTTACTCTGGAGTCACCCCGAGCACGCTGCAGCCTTTCACTTTCCTAAACCTACTCTCACTACCTGTACTCTTCGCTACAGATCTTCTGTCCCTTTAAAGGCTACCACAGTTAACCTCAGCGTCTCCAACGGCCGAAACCGCTGGGGAGCCTCCCAAGCCAAAGTGCGGGAAGGAGGTAAGGATGGTATTCAAACTCTTCCCGCAACCAGAACCTTAGTACCTTGTAGATCGGCCCTTCGCCAATCCAAAGTCCAATGACTGGGGCTGAGCCCCGGCCATGCTGCAGTTTGACAGTTGTCAAAGTGGTAGACCGGTTCCAGTTTGCAACAGAATTCAGGATTGGTGTTTTTATTCCTATTTTCCAATCAATTTGAAAGGATTTGTTAAATTTGCTAGAAGAAATTAACACGTCGTCCAACAAGCTGACTGAGTCAATTTCTGGGGAGGTCCCTAGCAGCAGAGGAAGTGTCATCAAAGTTTTGACAGACTCAGTCCAATCACAAGCAGAGACTGATCATCCAAATCTGAATGCTATCTCCACCACAATGGAGAAGAAAGTCAAGCTCTGTTTGAATTTGGATTTTAGCACTAACTAGAAGGCTTGTTAAATGATTCCTTCCAACTTTATGATATTTCTTAGTTTACAAAAGGTAAGTACTAGATTATACAAAACATTTTCTACTCAATAGGAACAATCTGTAATATAATCACTACTCTTTGTTGATTAAAAAGATTATCTCAAAATAAGTTGAGGGCCAATATAAAAATTGTTGAAGTAGCTGTTTATTTGTATATGATATCCAAACTAGTTTTATTCTGACCAACTTTTGTATGCTACTAAGTTGGACTGTCCTAAAAAATAAGCTATCTTCAGCTCTCTCTCGCTCTCTCTGTGGGCACGCGCGCGCACATGTGTGCATGTCTATGTCTCTGTGTATCTGCATGTGCTTGAAATAAATGAGTAATTTTTCAAGCTGCTCCAATCCCAGAGAATACTAAACCTAATATTCTCCATCTGCCTATACTTAATTAATGGTAAGAAAGCCATAGAACATTTCCATGTACAGTTTCATTTAACAATGCTGACAAAAGTTTAAAAGTTACAACCAATTTTATTAAAGAAGACTTAGTAAGATGTCTATGTGTATCTGTAGAGTTCAAAAACTTAAAGTTTTACTTATATATCACCAAAAATACTTCTTTTCTGTGACACCCTGTGGCATAGAATTTTCATAATTAAAGTCCTGTAGGCATGATATAGCCATTTCAATGTTTGTTTTATCTAAAGGCTCCTGAATTTAAGGGGTACCTGCTACAAATCACTCCAAATGAGATTTCTATAAACATTGTGTTATCTGAATCTTGCACTATAGTTTATTTAATCGCTTTAACTGAAAAAGAAACACTTGTTTATTAAAGTTTGTTTGAATTCCTTATTTTGTATAAAGAAAACATAATTCTGAATTCACATAACACCTTCATCTTAAAATAAACCAGGGAGAGCAGTTTGCAGCTACTTATGAGGAAAAATCATCAGATGTGTTTTAGATAAATCTAGTTTTATTTTTACTGTATTGCACATATTATGTTAAGAGGTAAGACATATGTCTGAACCATGTAGAATGGCTTAACGTAGTTATATAAAATAGAGAAACTGATGATATAGCAAAGGAAATGCTTAGTAGAGCCTCTGAAAAAACTGTTGGACATATGAACAGATTATGTAAGGAAGCTATTTAAAAATTTCTTATTCTGCTATTAGAAATCAAGAGAGTAATTTTCAGTTCTGTCATTTGTAAGACTTGTCTGGAATCAGGTATTTTGAATTCATCCTCTGTGCCTAATTCTAATTATTTGCTAGGAAATTATATATTTACAATAATTTGTTGAGCCAAATACAATTGACAGGATATGAAATGGAATTATTGATACCATTGAGACTAGCTTATATATGATTGCTCCAAAATATTTTCAATAAAACTAAACAGCAGAATTCTTATTTGTAGTATTTTAAATTAAGTTTAGTTTTGGAGAAAATCAACAGTGGTATTGGATGCATTTAGTAAATATTCATTTTTCATGTTTGTGAAATTCATATTTCATAAGCCATGTTTTTCTGTCTTAGTGTTACTCAACCCACATTATTGTCTATTGTCTAACTTTTCTCTTCTTAATTTCATGGGATTTTCCATCCCATCAAAGAACAACTTAAATTACTTGTCCGATTTCGACTATGAATCCCAACTGGAAATGGTCACTGAGGTATACCTGAAATGGATTTTAAATATATGACTGTTATTTTTTCTCTTGTTGTAAGAAAAGCTACAAAGTGACGTAGTCATAAACTACATGAAAACTACTCAGAAAAGTAAACTAGCATGGAACAATTACATGTTATCACTATTAGAAGATGAAAGGGCTGTATCAACAGAGTCTATGAATGTTACTACTCCCAATACTTCTATTTTTGATTGCTAAAAATTGTCCCATAATTTCCCCTGCTGTTGCTACCACTGTAAAATTTCAGGTAATGAGGTAAGGGGACACTCTACATTTTTCATATGCCAAAATGGAGAAAATTAATTTTAATGCTAAAAGATGAGATTGGAGTTGCAGACAGTAACTAAATTTGACCAGCTGCTATATAAAACTGGAATTTGGAAAGGAAATCCTGTAATTAACTGAATAGTGAACTAGTCTGTGGCACTTCATCAACACTCTGTGTTATGCAGAAAAAATATGCAAGAATTAAAAAATATTTATAAACTATTTTCTATATTATACAACAATAAATTAACTACGTAAAAAGTAATAAGATCCATTGCTGTTTTCTTCATAGTTATATGCTATATTTTAAAATACCATATGACACAATTCTAGTTTTAAAAAGTAAGTAATAGAAGCATAATAGATAAAAGACATACTTGTACATGTCCTAAATTCTGACAGTTCCTGAGTTCTGTTTTTATTTCATGCTAGACAAAAACATCTAGATTCATATTCATCCCAAAGATTTGAAGTAAACTAAACACATCAGAAACAAAACCAACTCAGATTTATCCCTTTAATGTCCTTCCAAGTCCTGCTGTGCTGCCTCGTTGTGATGGTGGGATCTCCTGTATAGGATGAGTGAACAATCTTGACAAAGTGTGGCAAGAGTATATCTCAGCAGGGTTGCTTAAGGTGTTGTGAGAAAATGAAACTGAGGTTGCTGCTTGCATTTGGAAAAGCAGTTGCAGTTGAGCAGAAATAGTTCCCATTCCCACTTCCCCAAAGATAGGCTCATCTCATTCCTTTCTCCAAAGGACAGTAAAAGTTTACAGCCCCAGAAACTTGAGAGGGGCGCATTCATTTTTTTCTTCCCCCATTGAGTTTACTTTAAGCATCCATGCCAGCATTCCAGATGCATGTTAATTAAGCCATATCTTGGCATTTTTAGAAACATGTACAAATTCATAGACAGCTTTACCCACCCAAGCCCTTAGCTTACAAAAGTGAACGTGTGTAGATGAAAAGGATGAGATAGCAAACAGGTGAGGGAACAGGGAGTTATGTCTGGCAATTTACAACTATTACAGGGAACCAAGAAGGTTATCAATCAACTGCCAAGACCATAAGCTACAATAAGAGCCCACTGTGTGATTCCTGCCTGGAGATTGGTTTAGAGCTTGGTCTAGAGTTTGATAGCAATCAGAAGAAGAGTAACCATTCTAAGGCAGTACCTAATTTCAGCACAACACTTTTGGAGACAGACAAAAGTAGCATGCAAGTTTAAAAATTGTAAGATTCTTGTTATAGGGTTATAGCCATCAAAGACTTACTTGCATGGCTACCTCAACTTGAAAATCCTAAGAGGGTGGAGTTAACCTGGGGCATCAACCTGTTGTTAGGAAGCTGCGGAATGGGACAGCTTGCTGCAGCCAACTTGCCAGCAGGCAACTCACCATGGCCAATTCACCATGGGACAACTTGCTGTGGGACAATTTAACAATTCAATTTAATTATTTAAAATAATTTAAAATATTTAAATTTTTTTAATTTCATTTTGTGCCTCCCTTTGCATCCTTTTTTAATGATTCTATTCCACCATTTCTCTGATGTTAATGTAACTTTTGTCCCACAGCAAGTTCACCATGGCAAGCTGACTGGCAAGTTGGCTGTGGTTAGTTGGCTATGGTGAGTTGACTGCGGCAAACTGTCACAGACCCAGAAGGTGTGGCTGCAATAAAGCACTGTATACAGCTATGTTCTAAGCTGTGGCATATTCAGTCCTGGATAACAATCCTCACATCCCCACAGATGTGAAGGTCATTTCAGCTATTCAGTTTTATAATTTTATCATGAAAACCATAGAAATGCATAGAAATTAAAAAATCATTGACAAATCATGCTAGATAATGGGCCTTCTGGTTGGATGGCACTCAATATGCTACAGAAAGATCATTGAAGTGTTTTGAAGTACAGATGGTCTTTAACATGGCTAGATTAAAGTCTTTTGGGACAGCTGCAAGTCATATAGGAAAACAAAAACAAAAATTGCAAAGTCGGTATTACAGAAGGAACATGGAAACTAAGAAGCTCAGAACAGGAAAGTTCAACATAGTGAAGAAGAAATGGAACAAGTACAACTGACATAATAGACTTCAATGAAATGATTGAGATTGCAATTTTTAGTCAAAAGATCACAATGTGTATTACTCAGGACATGAAAAACAAAGAAGAAATGACACTGTATTTATAGTTAGGAAGGATATAGCAAGATCAATACTCAATCACAATACAATTAATAATCAAAGACTTTGTGGACAACCCTTTAAAATGACAACCATTCAAATTTATGCTGCAATCACTGATGCAGAAGAGGTTAAGCAGAAGTTGGTCTATGAAGAAGCAAGACAGGAAGAGGGTTGACACTTCAATTTTGACATTGGAGAAGATTCCTGAGAATATTGTGGACAGCCAATAAAACAAAATATGGATCAATGAAAAAAGTTAACACATAGTTCTCACTCGAAGCACAAATGACTAGACTCATATTATTCTACTTCAGATACATTATGTGAAGGCCTAGCTTTCTGCAAAGGGCTCTAATTCTAGGAAAGGTGGAAGGAAAGAAAAGAGAAAGACAGCAGCAAGGTGAATGGAATGGTAATGAATGTATCAAAAGACCTGAAAGGCCAACTTAAGGACATTGTCAGCAAGACAATTTATGTAATAACTAAGAATTGACAATGACTTTATGGCACTTAATCAAATCAAATCTTATTAACTATATTAATTTTGTTGCATATTTTCCTTACTAAATGTGTAAAAAAATTAATATAAGCCAAAATGGAGGAAGTTGTTAAATATATATTATATTTTATTTAATTTGGTTACCTTCACCCCAATTATTTTTAGTTTTTTATAATGCTATTATAATAACTCCATTTTAAATTCAACCTGGTTCACAGTATATGCTGAATTTGCATTTTCCAATATTATAGCACATTGAGCTGATGTTTCCTTTGAGTTTCCATACAGATTTTTCCCCGTGCATTGATACTAAATTCAGATGTCACTCAGCACACAAATGTATATTTTGGTTAATAAATCCAATTATTTTACAAAGTTTAAAAAAAACATATGCAGGCAGTTAAGGATCTTAGAAAGATGTCCAGCTGCATTACTCTGTTGAATGGCATAATAAACTGAATAAGAAACCATCTACAACCCTATTTGATGAAGCGACTAACAGGCTTTAATGGACAAATTTTCATTTAGTGTTATTCTAATTAAAAGCTTCACATCCTGATGCCTTTTTAAATTAACCTATACATATAATAATTTGCTCTGAAACTATATATTGTATTTTTCCCACTATAAGACACACTTCCCTTCCCCCGAAAAAAGTGGGTGGAAATGTCGGTGCGTCTTATAGATTGAATGTTGCTGAAGTTCTGGCTATCCGCTGGCCTCATCCTTCAGCCATTTTTGGCCTCCACATGCCCATTTTCAGCTTCCACATGCCCCATTTTCAGCCTCTGCATGCCCCGTTTCTGGCTTCTGCGTGCCTTATTTTTGGCCTCCATGTGTCCCATTTTCAGCCCATTCCAGGTGGTGGGGATTGCCGACACCTCCACCTATCACCACCAATCACCGCCGATCACTGCTGCTGCCATTGCTGAATGGCAGTGGTGACAATTCATGGCGGCAGCGATCGGTGGCAATTCCTGCCACCTGGAATGGGCCAAAAACAGGACGCATAGAGGCCAAAAACGGGGCACATGGAGGCTGAAAACAGGACATGCAGAAGTCAAAAATGGGACACACGGAGGCAGCGATAGGTGGTGGCAATAGGCGGTGGTGATCCTCACAGCCTGGAACAGCTGGTCGGTGCTATTCTGTGAGGCCGATCCAACCACCAATCAGCTGCATGCTAAATCAGGTTGTGCTGAAGCTGATCTGGCTGTTTGCTGCAAGGAGACAGAAGCAGTCATTTTTTTTCTTGTTTTCCTCCCCAAAAGCTAGGTGCGTCTTATGGTCTGTAGCGTCTTATAGTACAAAAAATACTAAAATAATTTTCTAGGATTTTCAATCTTTAAGCAAATACAGAAATAAAAGCCAGCAAAAGAACCCAAGACAGGATTTTATAAAAACTAAAATACATCCTTTAGAGAAAGAAACTGATTATCAGCTCAGAAAGCACTTGACTACGCCTGATTTATTCCTACTCAGAAAAACTAGAGGCCTTGGTGAAAACAAATAACAAATACTTGTATCTTATGATAATGGATTGTTTGAATGAAATTAATCCATTAATGAGGGAATAAACCCTGCCAAATTTCATACAAATTAATATAGTTTACATATATTTATAAATTATGCTGTGAAAATGCTTATAACAGTTCAATTTTTCATATTTCAAGATAGTGAATACAGGAAATTCATTATGAAGTGATAAGGTGAAATTTCATACACATTTGAGCAGGGACCTTTAAATGACTTTTTTTTTTAACCATAGCAATGCTCGTTAAGTGTACTTTCAAGTGTACATTATTCCTAATAATGCTTTCCTAGCATAATTAGGTTGAAGTGCTCCTCAGGTATCTGTCTATTGTCAGTCTTACTACACTAACAGAAAAAAATAAACGTTCCCATTAATAAACAAGCTATGATTCCAATGCCTGTCAAGACCATTACTTGCTCTCTGCATTGGTGATGGACCCAGCAAACAGCCTTGATTTTTCTAGAGATAATAAAACAGGCTAGGAGATCATAAGAATACACATTACATTTTTTTCCTATCATTATATCACTTCCACACACACCCCATTCCCCCTCTACAAGGATTCCTGGCAGTCTACAACACACAAATGGGGGAGGCCTCACTGCAAAAATCAAACACAAATGAGAATCCATTGTTAAGCCATACCGTGTAATATTTTGGAGCTTAAAAATACCTACTGTGACTCATTTGCAAATAACTTTATGGATAAAATTCCTCTTCCAAGTGCTGAGTAGAATGTCACAATTGATGCAAGTACAGTTGAAGGTCCAAGTTCCCATATTACTTGTGTTTAGATTTTGAGGCCCAAATTGTGGAACTCAGATGTTTAAAGTTAAGTTTCTGGTCTTATATATCCTTGATTCCTGCCTTTATTGCTAATCTGTTCTAACATAAGGAAAGAGACATACATATTCTGCAGTTGCTCCTCAATAAATATACACTTGACCTTAACCAATGAATTAATATACCATTTTAGATAATTGTTCAGGAGTAGAACAGTTATAGATGCTATTGTAAAAAAAAAAAATTTCCAATCTGGGTTTAGGACTGCATAAAGGATTGATGAAATATTTTCTCAAATGTTTTCTCAAGGCAACCTCATTGTCCATGATTTCTCAATAATTTTTTAGAATTATTCTTCTAGACCACTGGATGGATGTTAACTGCTTTGAATGAGACTGCACCTCCTCTGAAAGAACAAATGAACATTGGGGAGTGATTTTAGAAGTATCACTATCTACTTCCAAGAAGTGCTTCTTCCAGCAACAGCTAGTGTGCCAGCTGAATGAGAATAAGCCAGTCATAGTATCCCTATATTGGTTATTCCCTAAAGTCAGAATTGAGAAAATAACAATAGACACTGAATGTGTCTTTACAAAGAAATGGCAGCTGCCCATCTAATAAGTTGCTGCAAGAAGATCACTGACAACAAGCAATGGCATGACAAAGTAGCAACAACAGCGCACTAGAATATTTGCAAGGAATACCATTTACCTGCAAGCTAGAACTGACAGGACCACAAGATAGACGAAGTAAAAAAAAATGAAAAAGCTAAAGTGTTTTCGGACTTTGGAGTTCAGACAAACGAGTGCCTGCTACATAATGCCTCAAACTTAACAAATGTTCATAAGAAAGATTTTAAAAAAGGTCTGGATAATGGACATTGCAAAACCTGGAGACAGCAAAAGAGAAAGAATTGAAGACAACCACAGAATACAAAGAACTGCAAATAGAAGTAGAACTGGGGCAAAAAAAAGAAGCAAAGATAGTACCAATAGTAATAGGTGCTTGGATGCAAACCCAAAACATCTGGAGCACCATTTGAACACCGTCAGCATTGACAATTCACCATCAGTCAATTGCAAAAAGCAGTTTTATTTGGAACAGCTTACATCCTATAATAATAATTTAAATACAATTATAAACAATGCCTACCTATCCCAGGTTCTTGGGAAGTACTTGATAAGTGAATAAAAATGCCAAATCCTGTCAAAATATCTACTGTATGATGAACCAAAATAAAAATAAAAAATATTGTTACAAAATTAAGATAATGTGGCATTTCCAAATACAAAATGATAAAGTTCATAAGCCACCAGATTTAACTGTGGTTGAAAAGAAGAAAGTCTGAATAATTGATATGCAACTATCAGGGGACAGTAAAATGGAATACAAAAAATTGGAGAAGACCAGAAAGAATGGATTTCTGAAAATCAAATTTGAAAGATAATGGCATAAACCAGTCATAGTGATCCCAGTGAACCTGGGTGTTATACCAAAAAATATTGGGCATAAGCACTGAGAAAATCTGTGCATTGACAAAATTTCCATCTGTCAATCACATAAAACCACACTACTTGGATCTGCACATATATTGCTACCATACATTCCTAAATTCTAATTCTTGGGAAGAACTTAAGGCATATGAAGGTCAACACCCGCTAAAGAACTGGCAGATATAATTTTACACTGGTGCTTATATAATAATAATAATAGCAGCAAGCTTTAAAACTGTAATCTTGTTATTTTCATCAAATATTTTTAAGTCAATATGACAATCTAAAAGCTTCTAGAATGACTGATCATCAAAGTAATGCAGTTCATGTTTTGAAATTCAGGCAAAAGTATTTCTAAAGATGTATATAAAAATTATTTTAACACATCCAAATAAATTTGTAATTGATATAATTTTAAAGAGTTACATGTATCACATTTGAAATTAATGTCTTTGGAAACTATATTTTGTACATTACTTCACTGAAAGTCTGTGGTTTAACAGGTTATAACTCATTTATACATTATTAGATGCTTCTCTTTCTTCCATAATACTTTCATCTAGTCTATGCTTCATGCTTGAGTCATGAAGATTAGAGCTGACTCTCAATTACACAAAGTCTTTCTCTAAAGATGACAGTCCAAATACAGTAGAGATAAAATACATCAAGGTCTGAAATAGGTCCGTTCAGCCTCAGTGCTGCTTCATCACAAAATGATATAATTCACTGATGCCTCTGCCTAGCCTAACATATGTTCTATTCACAGCCTGCGTCATACTTCATTTGTAATTATTTCTTTTTTTTTAACCTATCTTGTAATACTTTGCTTGACTGAAGACAAATACTGAAAAGCAAAAGAAGTATTATCATATGATGACCTGTTCCAGGGTATTAAACTCCTGTCAAGGTTTGATTTTAACATGGGGTATCAATGACAGTACATCAATTCAAGTATCATGTCCTGAATTAGACTATATTAATTATCACTTGTGTGCAGTATGCATGAAAGTGCAGTTTCATTGACTAAAAAGATTTGACTGAATAAAAATCCATTTCTCATTTGGTTGCTTATGGATAAAGATATTTGCTCTGTTTGCCTTGGATTGTTCTTTATTAAATATGATATGATTATTTGAATAAATCATCTCACTAAACAACATATTGGAAACTACAAGTAAATTGAAATGAACAAAATAGATGGTAAAATAAGTTCTAAACAATATAACCCAAATAATATAAACAATACAGCTCTAATTAGGTTTTAAATAATATTTAAATATCTATATATGTAAATTCTAAGTTATTAAAATAATTATAATGTCAATATTTAATTAATATTTAAATATTGAAAGTATAATTTTGTCAAATACAATTAAACTACAAATGAGATAAAATGCAATGACTTGGCTCTTGACTAATGTAAGATTGTACTTTTCAATATATCACCTTTAAATCTTATTTCTGAGAAATAGATAGAACGTGGATGTTTCCTGGAAGCAGCTCAGTTAGGGACACTTTTTGGAAGGAATAACAAATTTAAAAGGTTAAATCCAGAATCTATACATGTAAACTCTTTAAAAAAGTATTTTGTTTTCAATTATTCTATTCATTACTGAGGTTTGTAAATTGATGGGGTCTAATGCAATTAATTAACAATGAATGCCAATAGATTAAGAGGAAGGATTTGCAATGTCATATTTAGTAATAAAAAAGGGAATCCCAAATACATCATTGATAAATAGCATTAATTCTTTTGCAGGTTCTGAAATATATATTTTGCTACCTTCATTTCCAATAAAGCTATTGGTATATTATTTTATTCCTTCACTGAATGAGAAAACAGGCAGAAAATGCAAGAGGATTACAATTTGTTTCTGATGTCATCTAGAATTACATGAGAAGGCCTAGCAACTGCTCATTAAAAGCCCCAGCTGAAAGCTTCTTGCATGTGATATTACCATGCATAGCACAAAATATTTCCGCATTAAATAATTTCTGCTCAGTAACAGGATAAATTGCAGATCATGTAATATTCACAAATAATTCAGTATCTTTCAATCAGCAGTCAATATTAATATTTTAATAATATAAGAACTTGCTATTTTCATCATCACTGAATGTAAATTATAGACATTTCTCTCAGCGTTCTCTACTGATTAGGTGATTGTAACATTCAACTCCCTATAACAGGCATTTGCCTGATATTTCACCAATGCACATATAAAATACAATCTCTTTATCTTGCAAAAATGTAGACTAAGTAACAAGGGTGACCTCCAGTGTGCAATAGGTTTATGTCACTTCACTGCATATACAATATACAATAGCAAACTAATTTTATCCCCTAAAACTATAGATAACAATTTTATATTTATATAAATGAAAAACAATATAGGAATATTTGAAATAAGATGAATTTTACTGTCTTCTACTCTTAGAACAAGGTTATTTGGGTTTATAACTTCTGATTTGCAGCAGTAGATACTTTTTAAAAGAATATAATAATTTCCTTTCTAAAGCTACTATGACTTTTAAAATGCTCGATGGATAGTAATTGATAGGGAAGACTTGTCAGTTCAAGACACAGACTTTTGATTACTGATGCTGCTCAATAAAAGAAACATTTTTACTTGTCTTTTTTTTACATTAGCATAAAAGACCTACCTCCTAATTCTTATTCTTATGATGGGGTGCGTAATGGGAAATAACTTCAAACTATAAAGCAATAGTTATTTATAAGTATTG
Organism: Pseudonaja textilis; assembly: GCF_049901715.1. NCBI lineage: Eukaryota > Metazoa > Chordata > Lepidosauria > Squamata > Elapidae > Pseudonaja > Pseudonaja textilis. The sequence continues at coordinate 216,952,795 of NC_141991.1, read as the reverse complement.
GCCTGATTTTCTTGTGACCAGTTCAGTGTGATGTAACTCTTCTGTCATTTTTCTTCACAACAAGTCTATAAGTTGGTTCTTCCAAGGTATAGTAATGTGCACATGGTCATCCAGTGAAATTCATGATGACATTTAAACTTGGGTTTTCCAAATCATTCCTACCACAAATAATACCTACCACTTAATACAGAGTATTATTAAATGGATAACACCACTGGTCTATCTATCTGCCTGTCACTCCAATTAGTCTTAGGAGTGCAAGTTTGACTTGGAAGCTCTAATTAAGAATCAAAGCTGCAGTCTCATGTGTTTTTCAGTGAGGTTTGATTCCATATTCATCTATCCATCCATTTATTTATTTATATTTATGTATATTCCACCTGTGTCCTAAGGATCCAGACTATATACAAGGTAAAACTCATAAAATATCATAAAACCAATAAAATAAAACACCATAAGCAGAATGAATATTTATTTCTTTATATTTTAAATCTAGGCAGTTAGACAAACTAGTAGAATGAGACTCTTGTTTTGGCTTTATATGTGTTTTTGTACTTCAGTCAGATTCAGGTTCATTTCTTAGAGACCTATTGCTTATGGATGTTATGCACAGGCCACTTATACCATGACACTGACTGACTGTTGTGATAGGAATGACATCCTTTCCCTTCTATCCTGACTGTATCTCTGTCAAAAGGATTTATTTACCCCTTACGTCTAGCTCTGTCTGGGATGCCAGAGAATTCAAATTTAACTTTGGATATTCAGTAGCTTGTATCCAGTTGTCTATTAAGAGTTAAGCACAGCACCTGTGACAAGGCATGTTTTTAGAATATTACTGTTCTTTTTTAAAAATCACTGCCACATATTGACTGTTGCTTTCTATGCTATTTATTTCAGATTGGCAATATGAGTGGGAATACCAACAGAATTTACAACCATGCAGTGTAAGTAACTATCACTATAATTATCTTTTCTACTAGTCTTAACATACTAAGATCCTGATTAATCACTTAGGCAAGTTCTAGCTTAGAGATAAAAGCAGGCTCATAGGTTTGTTTTGCCTATCAATGATCAAAAGCAGTATATGAGAAGTCCAAATATCTTTATTCAATAGTTCTCTAAGTAATTCGGTCAAAGATAGTAACTTCACCATTTTTCAAAACATACTATATATACATACACACATGCAGATACATACACACACTATGTTTCCAAGTGTCAACTTGGAAAATTTTATGGGATGTTACATATGGCCAGAATTGCAAGCTTGTATGTGTTTGCTTAGTACAGTATTTGGGGCAAAATCCACAGGTTCACTAAATGATTTTCTCCCTACTTCTTTGTTGAATCAGGGGACGATTTTAATTCATTCAAAAAAAATTCTCAAAGGGATTAGTATACGTGAGTACATAAGAGCCAATATCCCAGCTATCAGTTTTCATACAGTCTAGCTGGATCCTAACATTACTTCTATCCCACATTTATTGCTCTTTCATTACAATTGTCAGGTTTTCCTGACAGCACATTATAGAGCACTTGGCTACAGGGTTTGATTCAATCAGTCCAAGATCATGCAGATATAAGTAGCAGCCTATTGATAATACATCTGGAATCAAACTATTTTGGTTTGAACATAAGGTTCATGAAACTTATCAATTCAGAGGGAACTCCTTTTTCCTTCCACCTATTACAAACTATAGAAGGTTGGCACCTTCTATTACTTACTTTTTTCTAGATAGGTGAAATGAATATATTAAAGTCAACCACACATGTATTTTAATTTTTTTGTACACCCATACCATAGCAATTAATCAGACCTTCACTATATTTCCTTTACATTATGAGTAGCTGAAATTTAACACAATACCTGCCATTATTCTAATGCTATTTCCTCCTCTTTCCTCCATCTGCCATTGAGAAGAGCATTTTTATTGTGTTGAAAATACCTCACTTCAAAAAGTATTTCAGGCCTGATATCACCATTTAAAAGTAAAAGTAATAGCAAATCTATAGTTCTGAGGAACTCTTCACCAAAACTTAAAATGCCATGTTAAAAACAAAAGGATCTAATTTTTCCCCAGACGTAGATAATAAAAAAACAAGAGTTGCATGCAAATTTAGTAACATAAAATTTGAGGTGATAAACCGAATGGAAGCTGGCTTCTTGCTTAGTATTCCTTAGTTATCACCATAATTGCTGCATGTCTGTCATCACTAGGAAAAGAAAAAAGTGTCTTTCTCAGCTGCTCCCCTGCTTGTTTTGTTCGCTGTATTCTTGTAAAGTGGGAGAAAATAAGTGTCATTTAATGAATAGTGCTATTCTTTGTCTGACAGCTTCATATCTGTTAGGTGTAGGAGGCCTAGTACTTTCCTTTCTGATAATGTTTTTGACAGTGCGCTAAATTCCTCCCCCCAAAGGCCAATGTAGATATTCTGCAAAAAGAAGCTCTGTCTATCATGAATGGCTGCCCTCTTTTAACCCCCTTCAGCTTCTGTTCTTACATTAATTGAGCTGATCAGATTGAGTATATGAATTTGTCTTTGATGTATTCGTATGTTTAGTTGATGCTGCTTGCTCTCTCATTGGCCATGGACTGAGCTCTCACACAAATAGAACTGTTGTCATAGTAACAAGGAAGAGCTAGGGATCTCTTGAAAAATATTTTTGTTTCAAAATTCAATCTGAAAAATTCTCACTGGATATGGTTCTTGGTTCTAAACATGTCATATCTAATGATGAATGCAATTAGAAATCCCACCAGTGTTTTAAATAATAAATTAAGCTAACTTCCTAAGCCTGGCATGATAACATACAAATACTAAAAAGGAATAGTCTCTTTGTTATCCATAACAAAGGACTTATTACTTTTGTCTTTAGGATCTGAAAAATAACAGATCAGAAAACCAGAACCTTTGGAAATAAACTTTTTCCAAGGTTTTTCAAACCACTCTTATATTCGTTAATTTCATATTTCAGCAAATGAAGAAATCATTTTACAAATGTTGAAAGGCATAGCAGTTGGCAATCCTCTGAGGGTAAAAAAGCCCAAAGCCATTTTTTAATTGCTGAGCATGGAAAACGATAGGTGTTGAACATATGTTTTGTAGGCCTCTACAATCTTTGAAGTACAGGATTTTAATTCCTAAATTCATTTTGAATGTAAAAAGAACCTGAAAAACAAAATAGCTTAGCTAATAGGAGTGATAGCTATGATTTGTATCTTAGTATTCCACACTACCATTATTGTCCCTGGAAATGAGATTCTTGATTTTTAAAATATTATATACTAATATATGGCAGGAAAGAAAGTAGAGTTGCTTCTGTAGCATATAATTATGCTACAATGAGACCTATTACAAATAGATAGCGTCTTTTATGCTACCTTCAATTAGATTTGTTCAGTCTTCTGTGGTCATTTTTGTTGAATTCAATGTTGCAAACAATGTTAACATTCAAAACTTCCATAATTTAATGTCAGTCACAAAAAAGCAGATATCATAGTACAACTAGTATTACATAATGTCTTCCATATTTATCAGTTTTTGAAAAGTATGGTATTACAGATATATGTCAAGTAATATAATAAATCACCCTTTTTTATAATATAATGTGAAAGTACCACAAGATGAGCAAAGTGTTACAGCATAGCTCCTTCCCATGTTGCTGGGACTATATGGTTTTGCAAATCAATTTCAATGAGGTAATGTTAGTTTAAGAAATAAATATAATTTGAGCTCTCCCCAGTATTTGAAGCATCACTGCAAAATAAATATAATGACAAATCCTCCCATGTTTCTGAAGTAGTTTTGGTATTGGACATCCGCTTGGTAGTAATGTAAATTCTAGAAAATCCCATTTTATAGGAGAACAATTCTAAGACCTAGAGGACAAGAACCAATTTATATACTATAGATGATACTAAACTGTAAAAAGCCTCCTCTATAGGCCATAATATCTTTAAAATATTATGAGCTAACATTAACATCACCATGATTATAAGCATATGTTACATTTATTATGCTCGTGAATTTAAAATGAACTGGAACATCTTCATTTGTAAAAGAAAACTTATGACTTAGCAAAATATCACTGTCCAGATTGAACCATCATACCAGACCATAGCCCAGTATAACCATGGTTATTGAATAAACCACAATTATTGGGCTCATATTTCACTTCTAGTAACAGTCAGGGAAAGTCAGGAGTGGGATTCAAGATTCTTAACAACTGGTTCTGTGGGCCTGCCCTAATTTGTGGGTGTGGCTTAGTGGTCACGTGACTGACTGGATGTGGCTTGCTGATGGGTGTGGCTTGGTGGTCACATGACTGGCTGGGCATGGCTTGTATGTAAATATTGTAAATATTTATGTAAATATTGAATTGTTTATAAAAAAAGGGTAACTTTTACCCAAAATCAGGCAAAGCAGTATGGCAGATTGAGTTGCTCACAGAATCACAGATTCACTCAGGGAACTATCTTTCTGCAATCTATTGCCTGAGTCTGTCATATAAAATTTGCTTGCAAGTAAACTCACAAAATTAACTCACAACACACCATGTATGTAAATAATGATTTTTTTTTAATTAAAAACTTTTACCCAAAATCAGGCAAAGCAGGCAGGCAGATTGAGTTGCTCACAGAATCACAGATTCACTCAGAGATCTACCATTCTGCAATCTATTGCCTGAGTCTGCATTGAAAAATAGAAGTTTCAGTCCTAAGAAAGGTTCAGCTCTGCTTTTAGACTAGCTAGAAAGCAAGAAATCCAACAATTTCCAGCTTTCTAGCTAATCTACATCTGGGCACAGCAGAACAGCTGATGGTGAGGGGAAAAAATATGAAAAATAGCAACTCACCAAAGGCAGGCAAGTTGAATGGTGCGCATGCCACATAAGGAGTGAGTGGGCGGGGTGGGGCCAGCCAGTGGAGCGATTTGCCGGTTCTCTGAACTGTGCAGAATCATAACAGAGCCAGACTGACCAGGTAGAATCCCATCCCTGGGGAAAGTGATGTAAAACCAATAATCCCACATAAAGAAGTATTTCCACACTGCCAAAAGAATGCCTAAGGGGGCTGCACTATTTTTGGTGGAAAAAGACAAATACTGGACTTGGGCTTAACAGTTGACAGTACAACCAACTAAATCTCAGATGTAACAAATTTGCAAAGTTTTATTTAGGATCTATAATATGTACTGAGCAAACTATTTTTCCTAATTAAAAATGTGAAATTAAGGTGCATATAATTTACATTTTGTAAGCCACCCAAAGTTGCAGAACTGCGCAGCCATAACACATTTAAATAAATAAATAAATAAATTTTGGATATCCACTATTATTGTAAGAAATCATATTTTAATGCATTAAAAACACTATTGTGGTTTTATCCAGGGCAATATAGAATAAAAGAGTATAGAGAATCATGTCTATTTATCATTTATAAGAAAAAACATGCTGCTATTTAAAATAAAACTATTCCCTTTAAGTTAAAGTATTAATATTCTTCAAGTAACTGTTGACTCTTTAAAGAAAAAAAAACACCTCAGCCCTTGGCAGATCCATGTCTCCAATAATGATGTTTTATACAGATTCCCACAACATGGAACCTAACAGAAGCTCTTTTTTCTGGCTTTTAGGGTTTCACATAATTGCTGATGTAGTCTCTACCAACAATTCATCATGGGGCCTTACAGTTTTTCAGTTTTCAAAGGACAACAATATCTCCAATATTCCTAATATCAGTGAAAATATTTTTAAACAGCTTTTCCACAAAATGCTAAGCGCTTTGAATAGTAGTAGGCAACTGTTTCAAACATGTTGCTATTTTTAAAATAATGTTTGGCTCATTTGTAAGTAGATGTAGGTTAAGAATGGAAATAGATCCTTGTTTTGCTAGAAATAGAAGAAAATGTTGCTAATTGTGTAAATGTGTAAATATTATTTCTTATTGATGTATATTAAAGTGGAAGCTTGTAAACCAATATTCACAAGGTTTAAAAACAGAGTCCAGAGCTAGTAATTTTTCTGAAACCAATAAATTAATATAATGATCTTGTTAAATATTTTGTTTTTCATCCTAAAAAATAGTTTATTCCACTATTTTAAAGTGGCGGCACAGATTAGAACTAATGTTACATTTCAGAGGCTATGTAAATAATATATGTAGCAGGTTATTGAAAGATTGCAACAACCACTTCAAAGTGTTTTTTTAAATGAGTATTGCTTTTAGTACATATATATTATTTTAAAATAAATGTTTTCGCAAAATAAAATTATAGTTTGAGGAAAGTTGTTCAGTCATAAAAAAATGAAATAATACTGCAGATAAACTGTCATCCAGTTTTTTTCAACTGCTTTTTTCATATTAGTATTGAATATGAAAGATTAAATTAAGTATTATATAAGTCGACTTCTACCTACATTAATAGAGTTTCCATTCTCTTTTTTTAGGCAGATGATTGCACTAACCCAAAGTGTTCCAGGAATCTCCCAATCTTCTACAGATTGGAAACCATATCAAAAAACTATACACAGAACGGGATTTCAGCCAGTAGGATCTATCTATGATATTGTTATACAATTTTTATGAATACAATGAACAAACTTCATTATCCATATGAACAATAACAGAAATATTATGAACCATAATAGTTCTAGACAACCCATGGCCTGTTGGATTATCTTTCGGATATATTTGTGAACACAGATTGCTTGAGCGTGAAACATTTACCCAAGGAATGTATAACTTTTCCTATAAGATTTGTCACTGAATTTCTTCCTGTAAACTTCCCAGGAAGGAAGTTGCAAATCCAAACTTGCCTTTGTGCTCCCACTATCAGCTGTGGTAATTTAATCTCCACTGACTTTGTCCCTGCAAGCTTCCCTATTGATTTGTGTCAGGGAATGTTGTAAATGAGGATCATGTGATTGCAGCAGTATGGCCACAGTGCTCAGCAGCAGCATTACTGTAGCATGGAAATGTCAAGAACTTACAAACTTTATTCGCATGGGAGTAATACGTCCCAATATTCTGTAAGTTACTCCATTTGAGACACAAGAGTTTTAGTAGGATATAGATACAAAGAGTAATTATATATACTTATTTAATAATAATGAGTACAAATTTATTATATGCAACTTTGCACATAAAGTTATATCCCCTTTGGAAAGAGATTAGCAGCCACATACATCGAATTAATAAGTAAGTCAATAAATAATACCCCTTAATAAGAACGAATAACTAAACCTTGTCCTCCTACAAATATTTCTTGATTCCAAAAAAGGCCTATCAACAATGGCTGACATTAAGTTGGCAACAGGGTGCAACTGCAGTTTTGGAATTAGTCATATTTCTGACCGTATTTTGGAACTGTACTGCCTTCATTCATTATGTTCACATAAAATTGTTCACAAAGTAGTTTGAATTGCATGAATAAACAATTGTATAATGTTTTAATATATTATGCATGAAATGCTACATAAACAATAAAATAAATCAAATATTTATTGTTGTGAACCATTTCAAGCAAATATACCCTTCTTAGGTAACTATTACTTCTGGTATGTTTTGTGTACAATTGTAGAATAAAATTACTGAAGCTATGATTCTCTTAATATTTAAATAATATATTAAAATTTAATATTCAGCACCTGGAAAATCTGTTTGCCAGCAGATGAGATAGCTGGGCCTGGAGCTTTTATACATATGGGACTGACTCAAAAAAACTACTTATCACAAATAATTACTAAGTTTACTTGCTGCACAGGCCATAGTTGCTTCTGTTCATTCTTAGACATTATGTCTACACTAAAAATTCACTGTGTTTCATATATTATTTCTAACATATTTTACCAAATTAATATTCATAATAGTAATTTAATAAAACCATAGGGGTTCTACTGTTTTTTCTGAAAAACTGCAAAAGCATATATGTCCATAAATATATGATCATTTTTAAACATGCACATTAGCTATGGCTCATTTCAATATATATTAATATATTAAATAGCAATTAAGTTTTATTTTAATGCAATATTTCTAGGAAAACTGTATAACTGAATAGCATTTATATTTGGGCATATTGGAAATTATCCATGTTTGTATATTTAATCATATTATTATTGATGGCAACATAAATTCACTGAAAACAGAAAGAGCAGCAGATAATTGAAAAATACTGAATATATTTAAAATATATTTTATAATACATAATTTTTGCATGTTGTATAAAGCTCTTCAGCTTTGAAGCGGGAAAAAAGAAGGGATAAGTATGAAACATTTGTATCTCATTGCACCCAAATAATTCAAACAGAAGTCATTTAGTACTATCCTGCTAATAAGGCATTCAATTTACTAAACAATGGAGATTGAAAGTATATAAAAAAGTTACAAATGACTGTCCAAGGAATGACACTGGAAAATATTAAGCAGCAGCTCTACTTCTAGATAAGCTTCACAATTAAATAGTTTTAATGAAGAGAGTTTTCAAAGACAAAAATTGGGAGGTATTGGTTAGATTGCCTCCAACTTTGTGTTTTGACATCTTCGTCTTTCGTGGCATTATATTGTCTCTGTGCATCTTACAAAGAAACCCTTTTACTAGGCCCACACATGAACAAGAGACAGCAGTGCTTATAAAAGAGATTGTCAAGGGTGTGAGCCAAAATGGGTCTCATTTGGATTTCAAGTGAATAAAACTCCTAATGCATTTCATTATAATGCATGTGAACCTCTGAAAAGAAGGATGGACTGGGATTTTCATCCCTATTAATTTATTGAAATGGATTCATTTTTCCCCTAGCATATCATGAGAGATCATGAATTTCAGAATGTGTAAGGAGAGAGAGAGAGAGAGAAAGAGAGAAAGAGAGAGAGAGAGTCAAGAGTCTAAATATAGAACAAATACAGAACCCAAATCCAAATATGGTCCAGTGTTTTTGTAACATAAATGAATGCTCTTTTAAAAGAAACACATGGAAGGATTTAAAATGTAGAACCATACACGGTTTTCAGAAAGTATTCATTTTTCGAATGTTCTAACATTGTATTACCCAATCTTATGCATGTCCGTTTTCCTTTCATATGTATTCAGCCAGATGTAGTGATAACTAATCAAATCTATATGGAAGAGCTATAAATAAACAATACTTTTTAAATAAATGTACTCATAAATATAAAAGTAATTTGAGGGTCCAAATCTTCTTCACCATGATCCAATTGCAAACAGAAGTTGGATGCAACAAAAATACTAAGTGGAAGAAATGGGAATAATTTTGGTCAGTTCTTTCTTCTTCCTCCAACCCCTCCCTAATTGCAGACACTTCTATCTGATGTAGAGGCCCAACTGACCTCAGAGGGCAGATTTTGGAGGACAAAGTAGTTACACAGATAATTGGTTGAAATTACTGCAACTTTCCCACATTCATCTGAGAATTCAGGTTCATGTAACTCTGGGCCTAATCCAGAAATTTTCATTTGTTAACAAAATATATTTTGTATATTATTTATTTAGCAATAACCTACAAGTGTAAACAAATTATAAAAAAATAACAAAAACATTAACTTATAGTCTAGAAATTCTGTGTATCTCTTTATTATATTTAGCCTTACTTGCATGTTCTCTATACTTTTTGAATTTCTATCATAAATTATGTATATAAACCAATATTCTAATATATCCTTTTATATATATTAGATTTGAATGTGATGTGGTAAATGCAAGATGCTTAATAAATACTAATATATACCTATATATATATTAATTCGTTAGAAGCCAAGTAGGAAGTGCCACAGATATTTATATTCTATGGCCTGTTTTTTAAATATTCCTATTACACAAGGTATGATAGAGAACTCTTGCCAAAATTATAACAACAGATACTACACTTTGAACTTTGCCCAGGGAATCAACAAATGAATAGAAGATGCCCTCCTAGCTGAAAAGATATTGTGCATTCTTTACTTTTTTGCTTGTCAACTAATCATAAATACACATGTGTGTTTATGTGTGTGCACGTGTATTTATTTAAAGGTATCTAAATTCTGTGTAGTGGCCTGTAGCAGAAAAACATGCCTGATTCTTGATTGGTAAAAATAAACTTCTCTTTTTATTATTATTATTATTATTAGATTTTGGATTATTTTATACTAATGAATTTTGTGTATTTAGGTGCAAGACATGATCATCATCAAAATAAAGTGGTTTGATATGAATTGTTATTGGCATAAAATTAGAATAAAATATTTCAAGATTTACTGAAACATCATTAGATTTAACCTTTAAAAATCTTGAGAATTACTATGGCAATAAGCAATATTTTAATGTGCATCTAAATATTTTAATATTATTTAAAAATAAGTGTATATGTATTTCATTGTCTATTATGTTATTATTATAATCATTTATCTGCTGTGTAATTATAAAGAATGTAAATGTACCATAATCAATTATTATAATGACTTAATTGAAAATGGCTTTATACCATTTCCCTAAGTATAGTAAACAAAATTCAAGAAGGAAATAATAAAATATTAACATCTTTGGTGAAAAAAATACTGCTTTCCTTGGCTGCAAAAGATTGAAAATTTCAGATCAGGCATGTCTGTAGAAATCATTTAAAAAAATATTTTTAAAAAAGGGAAATGACAATGGCAGATAAATTTTAAAAAGTTATTGTTAACATTTATAAACTTGCCAGTATCTACCTATTATATAGCAAATACCTATATAGTTATCTACTGCACAGATACATAGATGTAATGTGGGGAAGTACAATCATGATTTGCACTCATCCATGCAAATCCCCTGAGAACACTAGCAATACAATTTTATTCTATTGTATACCTAGGCTAATTTGATGAATTGATGGAAAATAGAGGATAATTGGTTATGTAATCTTAAATATAACTGGACAGAAACTCTTTGTGCATATAAAATTGATATAAATAACAAGAATCAAATAATTTTGATTAACAAAATTGAACAGCAAAATTATTCATTGATCTGTGAATAAAATTATCTAATTATCCAAAATTATCCCAGTTCTTCAAAATCTGTTGCAGATTATGTGGAATATGGTTTTTGTCATTTTTTTATTTGACATTCCTTTAGTTTCTACTAAACTCATCCCCAAAAACAACTTAATGAAATTAGATTTTGCAATTTAAAGTGTATGATATTCTGAACAGAAAAAAATAGCATGTGATCAATAAACTAAATGATGTACTTATGTTAATTAATCTTTTAAAAGATAATAGTTTAGTTCAATTTTTTTTGATAGGCCTCTCATTTATTATGAAGACATGTTGAAAAACACAGTTTTCTTTCAATTTCTTCCGCCTTTCTCATTTTGTTACTTAAAAAAGGATCAAATTCTTGTTTTCACATTTTAGAAGTTGAAATGCCAACTAGTACTCAGATAAATACATTTTGGTTGATTCTCATTATTCTAGATTTTCTTTTTAAAAAGTTACATATTTTAGTCATACCTCAACCTATAAAGGATTTTTTTCTCTCTTGGATAGAGATAGGAGAAATTGGGTCACAATAGTAAATAGTAAATCTTTTCCAACTAAAAAGATTATATTAATTAAAATAGTTGTATCAGTCATTTAATGCTAATAACGTCTAGGTTAGACTTGTGGTTATCTTCTCATGCTGATGTATTTGTAAATGTGTAAATCAAATCTTTGAAGGGCAATCTACTGACCTGTTATGGCCCTTTAAATACTAAATTAGTAGTGCCATATTTTGGATTAAAAACATTTAATGAATGAAGCCTTTGCGACATCTGGCGGTGCAAAGTATATGCAAAAAATTACTTTTGTTTTTACAAATCAATCGGTACTTGAAATTTGCTCTCCAAAAGGCTTTGATACCCCCTAGCGGGAGGACAAAAGCAATCTAGTTTGTAAAAAACATGGACTATCATGAATCCTTATGGTGCAAAGGTCAGATCTTGAGATGTAGTGACATTGCGACAATGAGACACTTGCCGGACAGAAAGCCTGCACATTTAAATATAAAAAAGATCTTCGTGAAATGATCCCACACATTTAAAAGTATAAAAAATAAATCAAAACAACCAGTGCAAATGCTAAAGAATGAAAATGAAATGTGTGTATGAACGTTTGTGTTCAAATTATTGTCTTAATTTCTTACAGCACCATTTTGTTATTAACAATTTTTGAATAACACATAACACAATTTTTGAATAACACATAACACAATTTTTGAATAACACATAAACAGACATAAAATCTTAAGATTTTCATATATCTTTTATATATCACATTCTACTTTCTTTAAATGTAGTAGTATAATTGCTTAATTTGAACTGCTTCTTTGGACCAAATGCCAACATAATATAAATAAATACGGCCAACTTGAACAACTGATCTTTTTTTATAGTCATTTTACAGAACTATAGAAAAAAACATTTTCCCAATGGAACTTAAGAATACATGATGTTTACAGTGAAAAATAATGATAATGTTAAATGCACTAGCAGCTAAGAATCTTCTGAAAAATAGAAGGACATTTTTAAAACTACGACATGAGTTTCAAGAACATGTCTGCTCAGCCAAAAAGACAAACTTGAAAAGTAAAATATTTGAGATAAAGTTTCAGTGACATTAAATATAATTATGTTTGTATAAATTCACATACTATTACCAATTTTCATATATTTTGCCTGATAGAATACATTTATTTTAACACATAGAAAAAAAGCTCTATGAGTATATTAAATATTCTAAGAATCTAAGAATCTAAGAATTTTGGGTTTAATTATCTACTTAAATATTAAGCATAGATAATTTAATTTGTCTGATTACAGTAACTTATACAAAAGAAATCTAAAAAGAGGATATTATTTCACTGTCGAACATATTAACAAAAAATTAAACCTTAAAAGAATGCTTGCATTCAGCAAAAGGGATACCAAGTTATAACAGAACATACTGTAAAATTATTAAAATTCTATTTTCAAATACATTAAATTTTATTGTGGATAATGGATTGAGTCTAATGGCACCCAGTATATAGGCTGTGTTTTTTTTAATACAAAACAAAAACTCATCGAGCTATGTTTCCAGTATTTCATATCAAGAAAGCAATAAGTCATTAGACAGGACAGAACTAGGATTGAACACTTTTGTTACCTGCTCATGGAAACTCAGTGATAATGAACAGAACTACAGAATTTTTCAATGAGTTAAATATTCATGCCAGTTTTTTCCAGCCCTTACAGAGTAGTACAAAGAACAGGTGTCTGTTAGATTATGTCATACACAAAATAAGAGTGAAAATACTAAATTAAGATTCAACAATTATGATCTGGAAGAGCATCTTCTGTATGTATTATTTAGAAATATCTGGCATACATCTCAGATGGGTTAGGGTTAAGGTTAGGGTTACTAAAACCAACTTTATAGTAACTTTATAGTAACTTTGTTATTTAACAAGTTATACATGGCTGAAAAGAGTAGCTTTTATTTTAATAGGAATCTGATTACTGTAGAAAACTTGCTACATTATTAAGGAAATTTATTCTAGAAATAAATAAAAAAGATAAAGGAAAAGGAAAAAAATCAAAAATACATACAGACAAAAATTTCAGGGAAACAATAATAAAAACATTATAATTTAGATTTTCAATAAAACATTTATTTAAATTATCATTACTATGGAATAGTAAACAATATAATTTAATAACTATATCAAGCAATACATAAACAGATATGTACATTGATACACAGAGTTTACCATCGGTAATATATTAAGACACTAACTTAAATTATATAATGGTATAAAAACAAAATTATACTAATGACAAATAGCAATCAATCAATCAATAAATAGTGGGATAGTTTAAAGATATGTATATGTCTTTTGGTGTATGGTACCTTAACCACTGCCAGTTTGTCACAATGGTTAAGGTACTAGGCTAGAAAATGGTGTTACATACAAACTATTCCTGTTAATAATAAAAGATTCTAGGCAATTTACATTATTTAAAAGATCACATAATTTAAAGAAACTTGACTTACTGAACAAAACTACATAAACAACATCCAGAGAAAAAAACTGATAGGGGCCCTCAATACATCCTAACCCTAACCCTGGAACAGAGTCAGGCCTTAACAGTCTCTATATCATGCAGAATGTAACATTGCTTCTTTTCAGATACCATGCTAAATTTATCTAATTACATTATATGATAAGCCTTGAGATCCTGTACAAGCTTTTTCTCTTCTCTGTTCTGATGCAAACAGAAAGCGGAATTACATGTTCTAACTTTCACTTTGAATTAGGGTGCCCACATATATTCAAATTCAGAGACTTCATTTTTTTTAGAAAGTTCATATAAGCCATAATCAAATGAGTTGGGAAGGGAAAATATATGAACTTTGAGTCTTCTTCATTTAATCTTAAACTACTGCATAGTTTAGCATTTGATCTCAATCAGCTAGTTGTGGTTTTTGTTAGATACTGCAACTCTTTCAACTTAAATAGCTGGGTAGTAGAGAGTAGCAAAGGCAAAACATAACTTGTCACGTAATCCCACTTAGATTCTCTCACATTCTCCATTAAAAAAATGAATTTTTGACATTTATTTTTATGCAATATTATTTAGTATTTATCTTAACTATTTGAGCTTTTTTGGTTTTATTATTATTTCCTTTACCTATTTAGTGTGCTTTATACAAAGGATGTAAGGGATGCAGTGGCTCAGTGGCTAAGACACTGAGCTTGTCAATTGTTGCCGGTCGGCAGTTCAATTGTTCGAATCCCTAGCACCACGTAACAGAGTCAATTCCCGTTACTTGTCCCAGCTTCTGCCAACCTAGAAGTTCCAAAGTATGCAAAAATGCAAGTAGAAAAATAGGGACCACTTTGGTGGGAAGGTAACGGCGTTCTGTGCGCCTTTGGCGTATAGACATGACCACGGAGACCTCTTTGGACAGCGCTGGCTCTTCAGTTTGTAATGGAGATGAGCACCACCCCCTAGAGTTGGAAATGACTAGCACATATGTGCAAGGGGAACCTTAAATCTTTATACAAAAGATGTAATCCCTTCTTGAACAATAAATTACATATGCACAGATAAAAATATCTTGGATCTATTTTTCAAGGTTCTTGCTTCTGAAGATTGCATTGAAAATTGTGCAACAGAATGGCCTCGATATTGAGATAACTAATCAGTGAAGTAAAGTTCAACATTTCTTTTATAGAATCTGTCTCCTGACCTGGCCTATCTTAAGGTAACAGATAACAGATAATCAGAGTTGGAAGGGACCTTGTAGGTCATCTAGTCCAACCCCCCCGCCCAAGCGGGAGACCCTACACCATTTCTGACAAACGGTAGTCCAATCTCTTCTTGAAAGACTCAAGTGAAGTAATATAGTATTGTAAGTTTTTTCTTCAGTCCAAATTAGGCATTTACGTTGGTCACACAGTCAGCTACATGTTTAGACTGAATTTGGCATCTTTATCCATCTATTGAGTCCTCCTCAAAATCTTGGGATAGGCAGATATTGTGTGATAGTGTTAAAGGTATCATCACAGGATATAAGCTGTTCCAAATAAAGCTGCCTGTTACAGCTGACTAATGGTGATAGTGATAATAGTGATAATGGAAATAGGAATATATGTCAGAATAAAATATATTTTGCTCTAACATGTTAAGCGTCGGGAAGCATGTCAAGCACTAAAAAAAACCAGGAGATCCAGATAATTCAAATTCTACAAGAATCTGACCTACTAACAGCCAAGTAAAGTTAGTAGGAGATAAGATTAGAAGGTATTCAAGGTGGGCTGGACTTAGACCAGTTTTGGGTGTGAAGGGACTCATGACTGGTGACACATTTGACCCCTCCCTCGGGCTCAGCCTGGTCATTCCTACAATAATAAAGAATTATATGAATGTTGCATCCAGTTCCATAGCCAAATTCTAGAAAAAGGATTTATTTGGGCAGTAAATCAAATAAGAGCAGTACAATGAATACCTGGGTTCAAGGCTATTTATCAGGTTTCAAACAAGAAGAATCAGAAGAAATATGTAGCTACTTTGTAATTTATTTATTCCACTCCATGAAGAGCAAAACCCCAAATGTGTTTCTTTCTAGTATTCCTTCTCTTCCCTAATTGGGCCATTTGGTTTAGGAGCTCAGAGCCCTTGGGACTGAACAATTAGTATAAGACTCTGTGGACTTCCGGTTTGGGTTTCTTCAGTGACAGACCGAAATCTGCAATCGTGCACGGTTTCAATCTGTGCTCGCCGCTGGAGCACCCTGATCCTTTGGATTTGGGGCTGAAGCCACCCCATAGAGGTGGGGAAGAGGGGGAAGACTGATAACCAAGTGGAGGGGAGCCATATCTCTCCTCCTTGGTTGGTCTAAACTCCCTTTCCTGAAGGTGGTTGCAGCAGTGGTCAGAAATGGCCATCTCAAAGAAGAACCCGACTGGATAAGATTGTGCAGGAGGAAGACAAAGAGGAAAGCAGGACAGACCGGGCTAAACAACAGAGAACATCTAAGCAAGGTACCCTGAATCTAAAAGTACTTACAGGGATACTTCTGAAAGAAGACTTTTAAGCGGCGAAGGAGAGAGAAAAGGAGGTTAAAAACCCTTTTTTAACCTTTATATTGACAATTACAAATGATATGGAAAGAAATCTGTACTAATTTACCTTGACACTAATAGGCAACATTAAGCTGAAATTTAAGTGTCAAACGAGAATAAAGATTTTTTTCTTTGGTTATTTTAAAGCCCCAAAAAGGAGAAGAGTGGAGTCAAAAGGGTGGAACTTGGAATATTGGAAAAATGGAGTGCCAACTGGAAAAATAAAGAGGATTAACAGCGAAACTTTGAAAAGACTCCCAAGGATACATTTTAACTGAAACCTTATTAAAGGATACAGTAACCCACGGAAAGGAAAAGGAAAGGAAAGAAACAAGAAGGAATAGTCTGGGATCATCTGTTGATATAAAAAAAAGAAGGTGTTTTTTTGGCATTGGTCTTTTCTTTCTTTTTCTGTTTTTACTTAAAGTCAACTGGGTGGTTGTTCAAAAGTGTTTAAAATGGCATCACTCCTGGAGGAATTAAAGATGAGTCTTAAAAAAACAGAAAGAAGATGCAGAAAAGGGAGGAAGATCCTCTGGCTTCATATTTGAATTTCTTGAAATGGAGATCTTGAACTATGAAAAGCAAAAGGGAAAGCTTCAAGAGCAAGAAGAAGGGTGGGACAAAGAAGAAACCATTTTCAATGATCAAATAATGCAAAGTGTGGTGATAAGGGGAAAACGGGGGAAAGGAGTTAAAAGTTTGAGATTAAAGGGAACAGCCAAAAAGAAAAATAGTCTGAAAAGGAAGTATAACAGTAAGGAGAAGCAAAAAAGTTAACCACAGAAAGGAAAAATAAGAGAGAGAAGGGTATAAAAAAAGGGATGAGCAAAAGTGGGGGAAGATAGAAAGGGAAAAAACTCATGAGGGACAAAAACAGGAAATAAAGAAAAAGGGGAAATGTACTAGGATTAAAGGTATTTGCTCAACTAGAAAACACAGAGACAATGGCTAAATTAAGTTAAAAGTGAGGATTCTGCAAAGGTACAAAAGGTAGTGTTTGTGACAGTAGAATACTGTAATGAGTTAGAAATGAAATAAGTAAATCATCTATGAGATAAAACTGTATTGTTATGCAATGGTATGTTTATTTATAATTAATGCAATAATAAGGAGAGGGAAACATTGTAATTGTTTCTAAAGATTGATAAAATATTGAAAAGAAATGTGAAAGATTTATAAGGAAATTTATACCAGTTATTAGAATGAATTTGAATAATTATTTTGCTTATTAATAACTTATAAGATAAAACTGTATGATTATCCAATGGTATGCTATTAACTGTTAAGTAATAATGAAGAAGGGAGGGAAACACTTCAACTGTTCTCAAAGATTGATAAAGATTGAAAAGAAACGTAAAAGATTTACAAGGCTCATACCAGTACTAGAATGAATTTGAATAACTATTTTGTTCACTATTTTGTTCACTAATGTTTATATATGTATATGTATATGTATATGTATATATATGTATATGTATGTATATATATATATTGTTTTTACTATGTTTTTTAGAATTTTTCTTTTTATATTTTTAAGAAGTACCAAGCAGAGTCTGAATGATGAGAATTACATGATATAAAATAGATATTAGAAATTTGAATGTTATAATTTTAGAATGCATAAATTTAATGTTTAATGAAATTTTATATGATAATAACAATAAGACTTAATAAGACGATTGGCAATCAGAGGGAATTTTGCTTTTTAAGAAGGTTGGAAGAGAACATAATGAAATTGTAAACAAGACAGATGAAAGTATAAGTATAATGAATAAAAAGATATAGAAATTTAGGTAAAAGAAGTACAATTAAATAAGAAGAATATGAGATAATTATAAAAGAAAATTAAGAGAAGTAAAGGGAGAAATTGTGAGAAGTTGGAAAAAGAGTAATAAGATATGAAGTTGAATATATAAGATGAATATGTATATGAAATTGTGTCTGTATGGAAATGTGACAACCCGGAACCATGCTATACTCAAATAAGATGTTTTATTTGTTTTGTCAAAACTCAATAAAATTTTATTTTAAAAAAAAGGATTAGTATAAGACTCTGTCACTCCATTTATCTATCCATCTATCCAAAAACAGAAGGTTCAAATTAGAATCCCCAACTGTTGGCATTTTAGATTCAGAAATATCTGATAGGTGCCTGAAAGCCTATCTTATATGCTTTGACTGATACTGGCATTTTACATTCATTGTGCCCTAGTGATCTGAGATCTTTAAAAAGTTATTATAGCAATATACAAGAAATCAAAACTTACAAATTAAGAAAAAAATTACATATGCTTTTGTTTGCTTTAGTTTCTTATGCTAATATAAAGTAACCTGTAAAAATTGGGGTATTTATATAGAATAAGTCATAAGAAAAGAACTGTCTTCAATTATATCTTATTTTGATCAAAAAAGAAGACAGTGGGAAATAAAAAAAGAAAATAAAACCACAGGTGAAATAGTATTACATTAGCTATTTAAACTGGGACTGATGATAAGAAAATTTGATTAAGGAGATTCTGCTGCTCTGCATACAAAAAGAATTCATTGTACTTCATTAACAATAAGAAGTTATTGAATTCAATACAGCATTTACTGAGATTTGGCTTTATGCATAGAAGTGACTTCATTTTTTAAAGCAAATGTAGCATTGAATAAGCTATGCAATTATTTCAGAAGTAATTATATCATTTTACTGCTAATTTCATTAAAACCACACTGACAAAGATTTAGTTCTTTATAGGTGGTTAAAAAGTTCTTTATTAGAACAATTAATACACACATACTCATTATATTTTACTGTGAATTTTCTTAAAAGGCTGCAATTACTAAATTAAAGAACAACAAAAAGAAGTATAAAATAATAGAGGTCAGAAAAAGGCAATTTTACTCCTCACTATATTAATAACAATAGCATTGATATAGCAAAGAGCATGAAAAAGTAAATCTTTTGCTATAGTAAACAAAGCAGGCTGTTTTTAGGAGAGAAAAATATGCTACTTAGACCTTCAAAAACCTCTCCTCTTCAATAAGAGGTAAAATTATAATTATGATTTTTTTAATGTTCTTATATATACAACATTTTAACATGGCTGGCATATCACATTCCTAACATTTTCAATACCAGTTCTTATATTAAAACCAATCTTTGGATGGAAATTAATTTCCTGATACTTAGATTTTAACTAACATTAAATTTTCATTAACTTTATAAATGAAGCTTGTAATTAATAATTACAAATTATTTTTGTAAGCCAACTGGATCCTTTCAGGATTATAAAAAAATAACTAGTTACATAGCAAAGCTAGTGTGCATATAAATCGATGTAGTCACATTTTATTTCTGCAGTCCTTAGAGATAAAAAATAGATCCAGTTTTTAAAAATTAGTGCAAATGCTTGTTTCCCTTACTTAAACAACAGCATTTTTCAAGTTGAAAGAGAAAAAGGCACAAGTGTTTGCAATCCCATTTTGACAGCATTGTGTGGTAGATATGACTTTCACAGTCTGCTGGCAGTTTGTAGGAAAGCCACCACACCTGTGACTTTGCTGTTGATTAATGAGTCTTTCAACTTATCGCTACCATCTGAAGAAGGGCCATGGCCTTTCCAAGCTTCACTGGTTCATTCACTTTCTACTGCAATCCTACTGAGCTAGCGTCTGTACAAAAAAGCCCCACACCTGGTTAAAGCAAATGAAAATATGTTATGTTTTTTAAACAAATCAAAAAGGATATAAAATTAAACAAAATGAATTGAAGAAAAAGGAATACAGTTGTATCATTACTGTCAACCTAAAGATTCATTTAAAAACCTCCCGTCAGAAATATATTATATGCTGCAAAGTTTTGGAGTGACACTATTTTCTCTTCACAACAATCTGGAGGTCTGCAACAAAGGAATTTCCATTTGAAAAAAAGAATTTGCTACATGATTCCAGAGAAATCTATCCATATGCTGCCATTGTACTGAAGAACTTGTAATTTACATTTTTTTTATATCTCTGTCAATTAATAATACATTGAAACAATGAAGTAAGTGCCAACTTTACAAATCAGAACACTATAAATGTCACAAGATTTTTAATCTCTCCTTAGAGAACAACTGGCTTAAACCAAAAGGAATCAGTAGGCAATAAAGATAACTACCCAATGAGCCAAAATATCGATGCTTTGGGATAACTAGATAAACTTTCTCCTTTTATGGAACTGTCTATAGTCTTCAAATTCTCTTTTCTTAATAAAATATGATATGAAGTGTGAAGACAATTATAATTGGTTCAATGTCCTGAAAATAATTGCATTCATTGATTAAGACAAAAAATCCTCTTTGGAAGAAAGAAAAATAGACTATAATTATAAAAATGCTTAAGAAGGAAACATTTTTTCTTTCCATTTTATACAAAATAAGATGCAGTAGAGATAAATTATTTTGGCCAAACACACACAAAAAAGTAGAAGCCTATGTTGTTATTGAACTTTAATTATGAAATGAGATTTTATAATGCTGAAATACAAAATTATTTTATTTTTTTCAATGAGACCACCCTGTAAAGTAATTAGTCTTAGTCAAATCATGGAATATTGCTTGTTTAGTTTTACCACTGGAAGACACAAATGTAATACCAGCATTAGTTCAGACTGACTTAATTTCAGGAATGAACAATATAACAACCCCTCAATCTTTGACAGTAGATATAAATCTAAATCTAGATCTAAAGAAAAGGTATTTGATGCTTTTGAATATTGGTGTTAAAGAAGATGCCAGAGAACACCATGCACAACCAGAAAACAAATAGATTATTAAATAAGGCAAAAATGACCAGGTTGAAATTTCTATATTTTGAAGTCATTATCTGAAGACTTTGCTCCCTTGAGAAATCAATAATATTGGGAAGTGTAGAAGAAAAGAGAAAGCAAGACGACCAGCAACAGGTGTACAAACTTGATTATAAAGACTATAAGTGCACTGTTGAAAGTTCTGAAGAGACAGGTTGGGGACAGTTCACTTTGGAGATGAATTAACTATCTCATTCCTAAGTCAGAACAACTTAAAAGCATATAATCTATCAATATAATTGTCCCCTGTAAAAGAGAATACAGCTATGAAGAGTTAGTAATCATGATAACTACATATTACTCCAAGCATTAGAGGTAATACTTCCCTAAATAACAGCTTCCAAGCATCTATATGGAGATAAATAAACCTGTATTAGTCTTTCACTTTTATCTCAACAAGGTATAAATATGATTATAGGGGCCCTTGAATATATATAGGCTTATAGGCTTCAAGGAACTTTGACAAGACTTTTAATATTTGATATGTTTCTACTGTAGCATACGGCACACAAAGAAACTGGTTTCAATTTAGGTTTCCAATGAAATATTGCTGTCACAACTGTATACACACAACCACTAGTTAGTTGTAGATTTGGAAGAGAAGGGATCAATAGAACAGAAAGGATAGGCTGTTGTCAGGGCTAACATTCGGTTTCAAATAGGCTCTAATTTAGAAAAAAAAGTGGAGAGAATTTAACTGTTAATAGATGAGACATTCAAACAGGAAATATTATGACAGTTGAGTCTTTTTTATAGCACAACTTTATCATTGTTAAAGATAATATTTATAAAAAGGATAAAAGAAGTAGAGCTAGACTGTATAAAAGTCTCGGTGGTACAGTGGTTAGAGTACTATACTGCAGGCCATTTCTGCTGACTATCGGCTGTCTGCAATTTGGCAGTTCAAATCCCACCAGGCTCAAGGCTGACTCAGCCTTTCATCCTTCCAAGGTGGGTAAAATGAGGACCCAGATTGTTGAGAGCAATATGCTGACTCTAAACTGCTTAGAGAGGGCTGTAAAGTACTATAAAGCGGTATATAAGTCTAAGTTATTGCTATTGCTATTTCCTTTCTATACTAAGTGATTAAATGCAGATACTCTTAGTGCCAAAAACATTGTTTAATATATTCTGGAAAATTGTTCGAATTATTATGTGTAACATAATAATAAAGGTTTTAAAGCATGCTGCTAGAGAAAATCCACAATAAGATAAATATATAAACATTTACTCTATACATAGCCATATATGACATATATGTGTAGACATTATGACCTATGACTTGCTGTCTATATGTACACTGTGAGTTTATACGCCGGAGACAAATTTCTTGTGTCTCCATCACACTAGGCCAATAAAGAATTCTATTCTATTCTATTCTATTCTATTCTATTCTATTCTATTCTATTCTATTCTATTCTATTCTATTCTATTCTATTCTATTCTATTCTATTCTATTCTATTCTATTCTGTTCTATGCCATGCCATGCCAAGCCATGCCATCCCTTGTCTTGTCTTGTCTTGTCTTGTTCTCTGATCATTTCAAACAAGAATAGTAATACTACTGTGTATTAAATATGTGCAACTAACATTTTACTGGTGGCTGGGTGCAATATATAACCATGTATCTAGTGATCTATGAAGAATTGTTGCAACTTTGTCCTAACATACCCATTACAAATATATTCTGCAAGGAAACAGTTTTTTCCAAATGCAGACCATACATTTTTTTAACAATCATCATTAGAGCTAAGAGTTTAGTAGCATTGCTATTTCAGGATAGTAAAAACTATCTAATCAGTTATGTTATTTTTACAACTGAAATTGTTTAGATCGTCCTTGATTTACAACAGTTCAATTCAATTCAAACTTACAACAGCACTGAAAAAAACGACTTATGACTGTTTTTTTATGGCATCCCTGTGGTAATGTGATCAAAATGTCAAATGTCACTTGTCAAATGCTTATCAAATGGCATGTATTTATGATGGTTGCAGTGTCCCGGGGTAAGGTAATCTCCTTTGGCAACCTTCTGACAAGCAAAGTCAATGGGGAAGCCAGATTCACTTAACAATCATGTTCCTAACTTAATAACTGCAGCGATTCACTTAACAAATGTGGCAAGGAAGGTTGTAAAATGGGACCAAATTCCCTTAACAGCTGTCTCAATTAGCAACAGAAATTTTGGATTCTATTGGGATTGTACGTCAAGGAATACCTGTATATCAAATCAAATTGATACTTCAATAATTCTCAAATAAAATCATTTTCAACTCTTCAATATTGCATAGCAATTTAAAATTTTTCATTTGTTATTATTGACTCTAATGTACTTTCAGGCTATCTTTGGGAAACATATCAGAGCTTTCTTTTATCTGCAAATAGCATAATTTATTATTAGCCGGTTGTTACAGAAATCTGCTATAGCTCTTCTTATACAAGAAACTTTATGACGCCCAAACTTCTCTATTAAAGTACTATACTGCATAAGAAACAAAATAATCTCTTCACTAATACATAACCTGCCACTCTTTTTAGTATTCATTACTATTATTTAACATATCGTACAGCAAATCAGTTATAATGGTCATTTGTTATGATAGAAATTCTCCAGAGACGTTCTTAATCTGCCATCTTTTCATGTAAGTGAACATTAATGCCAATAAAATCATGAAAAAAGTCACATCTTTAAGAAAATAATACATATATATATACTTTTCAACATTTTCTCACCATTTATAACTCAATTAACACAAACTCTTTCTATGTGGCTTCTTTGTAGTATCATACATGCATCCTTCTTTTATGCTACCATTTATTTGTTTGTTTGTTTAGTTATTGCATTTAAAAGACAATTTCACATCTAAGGAAAGGATATCAGTTTCTATGGATTTTAAACAATACATCTCACATAAAGTAGCACCTCTTGTTTCCAGAAGTATATTTTCAAAAAGGAAGATAGTGGAAAAAATGCAATGAGTATTGGTGTAGAAACAGATCTTTATATTTAAATTTTTAGTCCATTAGTTAAAATGACTTTTTACATTGTTTCACATTTTATCATTTCAACTTAATCAAACAACACAAAGCTGATCAAATTCTAAGAAAAATTTTCCCTTCCCTAATTGCATTACCTGTGTGCTAGCAGTGTCCCAAAGATGATTCTGTTTTGTTCCAAATAACTTTGCAGCATATCTGACCAATCCCACTTCCACTCATTAACGGCACACTG
This sequence comes from Pseudonaja textilis, assembly GCF_049901715.1. Classification (NCBI taxonomy): domain Eukaryota; kingdom Metazoa; phylum Chordata; class Lepidosauria; order Squamata; family Elapidae; genus Pseudonaja; species Pseudonaja textilis. The sequence continues at coordinate 216,928,097 of NC_141991.1, read as the reverse complement.
TTAATGAAACAAAGAAAGTATGCTTAGTTATTAATCAGAGTTAATATGATCAGCAAATTAAAACTCCAGCTGCTATAAACTAAACAAGGAGATGTGAGGGCTAGAGCAAGGACTTACCCAGATAACATCAATCTTATCACCAGAGGAAGTGTTTTATTCTAGTAAGTCAGCAATTAATTTATAAATCCATTTGGGGATTTAGCCATTATTTATATAAAAATAAATCAATTTTTGAATTTTCCGGTTGTTAATGGCATTTTACTAAACCATTTTCCTTGAAAGATTATACATTTTGTATGCATTGTAGCAAATTACCTTTTTACTGACATAAAACATACCAACAGAAAGACCTTAGTGTAACTAAGGTATGACTTTACATATCTACTGCTATATAAAATAATCCATATTCCACTAAATTATTGGATATTTCTGGAAACTTATTTAATCAATGCTAACTCATGTAATATCCACATTATACAAACATTTTCCTTGAGGTTGTCAAATGATTTCATGGAAGACAGAATACCATCCAAAGCAATATATGAGTATGCAACATTAACTGTCATTAGGTAATAGCAAAATCAAATGTCATAATGAGAAGGTGGAAAGATAACTTTTAAAACAAGGTATATCTCACCAAAAGGTGGAGGGACACTGGTCTCACTATAAAGGATTTCCTTAGGTAGACCGTTCTTTATATTCAGTTACAATTATTTATTTTAGTCCTTTGAACTCTGGCAGACTATCAGTGTTTTTCAAACTTGGCAATTTTCAGATGTAGCTGGGAAATTCTGAGAGTTAAGTCCACACTTCTTAAAGTTGCCAAGTTTGAAAGACACTGATCTAGTCCATTCCTATCTGAAAAAGTTATCTCTCTTCTGATAGAGCCACAGTCATTTTCCAATCTTATCGGTGTTTAAGCCTATGTCTCAGGCAGGGATGGGTTTCTCCCAGTTCTGTCCACCTCTGTAGAACTGGTAGCTCTGAAGAGCAGCAGACATAGAACCGGTTCTATGTCTGCTGATGCCGCCAACCCACCTGGGCTCTTACCTGATCTTTATTCCCTGATTTTTCAACTTCAGCTGCCAAACGAGGCACAGCTGCATTTAAAAAAGCAGGGAAAGAGGGCTGTTTCAAAGGCTGCTTCTCTTTTGATGACGATTTACAGGCGTGCGGCTCACAGCATGCAGGGAAACACATCATAAATCACTGAACCTCATAAATCCCGAACCGGTAGTTAACCCTGTCGTATCCCACCCCGATCTCAGATTGTATCTGGAGATAAGAAATTCATATGTGAGTGGCCTATGTATCTTTTTTCACTTCTAGCTTTAACCCCAGAACATTATCCATGAAGGAACTCAGTGTTTGAACTGGAAGGAGGTTTCTGACATTGAAAAGATTGACATGTGATAGATTACTCCCTGCATCCCAAAATGATACCAGTTTAATTCAGTTTTTTAAAACTAACTCTATAACTGATAGCAACAGTCTCTAAGAACACATCTTTTAATTCCCAAATGTGATCTAAGTTTCACAGGCACAAAGTAGTCAAATGAAAATGGTCATCAGGTCTAAATGATTTTATGCTGGCTCATTTAAATCTTCCAAAACTACTAAATTTTAAACTGATCATAACTGTGATAGGAATTCTTAAGATGTTATAAATAGTTCTAATAAACAGTTATTTCTAATTAAGATTTATTGATTGAGAGATTTAAAATTTATAATCCAATAACCACCAGCAAAATGAAGTATATAGATAATTGGTTTAATTAAATGTGTCTCTTTCTTATGAGACAATTAAGATAAGTCAACATTTCATATCATGTAAACAATCTTCCTGATCTTCCACTTCATTGGGTTATAATATTCCTACCCAGAGTTTTTTTTTTTTAAGAAATCTTGATTTTTAAACAGACAGTGTAAATTTTAATGCTATCAATTCACCTTTTGGGATCCTATAACTGGAACTGCTATCTGTTCCCTTGTTCAACAGTTCAAATTAGGGAAACTTCCTGGTACAACAATTTGTTTTTCTGGATTTAATATAGGCAAATCAGATTTGTAAGTACCTGTAGTTGTTAGCAACTTAAGATAATTCCTTTGGGTTGGAACAGAGTTCTAAATGCCCCAATACACAAAATGAGAACTCCCCCAATAAACCCTACAAATTACAGATATTTATGATTTTTATCCAATATATGGAAACTGTATGTCAGATTTCTAATAATAAATTAGCATCATTTCTACAAAAGGATTCTTAATTGCAGAAGCCTAAGCTGCTTTTGTGAATCATTGTTACTCTAGATCATTGTTGGGTCCTTTCTCATGCTGCAGAAAAGCATTCCAGTCCCTCAAGGAAGGAGACAGTTTGCTTCATTTATGAATCTAAAGCCAAATTTGATGCCTAGACCCAAATTCTGGCAAAAACTCAGTGCAATGGTATCCAACTAGCAAATACTCCTTGTAAAAGCTTGTACAAAAATAATCAACTGCAAATAAGATGTGGCAAAGATGGCATTTTTACAAATGTTATTCCTGTGAATGAATCTCAGGGCTGTATTTTGTCCCCAACATTATTTAACATCTAAGTGGAAATCAATCAATCAATCAATCACTCATTCAATCAATCAATTCCTCATAATAAATTGGGACAAATCAAATGTCCTGTCCTTTGAAAGTAAATTTAAGCACTATAAATGGGTGATTTGGGGCCCTTCAATTAAAGTTTAGATATCTTGGCTTGATGTTTCACCATTCTTTGTCTGGATCAACTCATCATTTTTATGCCTTTCTGACATCATGTGTTTCATTCCACATTGGGATTATTTTCTTATCTTGTTCACAACCCATTTATAAATTGCTTGTTGATAACTACATCTCAGAAAATTAATCACATTGCCCTAATTCTCAATTATCTATTTTTAATGGGACATATTTCAGCTTTTTTCTTAATTACATAAAGACTTTCAGATGTAAGCTCACAGAATTTAATGAGTAAAACTAGCTCCTTCTATTCAAATATTTAGACATCTTTTATTAAATAACTAGCAGATAACCTCACATTTAACCAATTTTAGTCATAGTAGTTTCCAGATGGCTTTTACAAAGGAACAATTAAATGCTTTTCCAATACAGGTCCTGATAAGAAGATCGGACAAGATTACACAATCTGGATATTGAAGCAAGCATGAGAAAAGAACTCAAGATAATTGCACCTTGATTTGTTTATTATAAAATTAAACACAGAGAAATCTCTGATTTTCATGATTCTGTTAAAGCAGTGGTCCACAGCCCAGTGCTGATGTATAGATGAACATATAAAAACTTCCTACAGTTATATAGAATAACAGAAGGGCCTTGGAGGTCTTCTAGTTCAACCCCCTGCTCAGGCAGGAAACCCTACACCCATGATGGCAAATCTATGGCACACATGCCGGAAATTGCATGCCAGCCATCGCCCGTTGCTCTTCTGGGTTCCAGTGCATGTATACGTGCCAGCCAGCTGGTCTTCGGCACACGTGGGAGTGCCAGAAACAGGAAGAGCAGCACCCTGGCATGCATGTGCATGCCAGGAAGCTGAGCTTCTGGTTTTCAGCGCGCGCATGCATGCCGGCCAGAAACTGGAAGACCAGGTGGCCAGCACATATGTGCACACCAGAAAAGAGAAGCTCTTCCGGTTTCCGGCACTCTCATGCATATAAAGATCAACTCTTCCGGTTTCCAGCACTCCCGCACGCGCCGGGGAACTGTCCTTTCAGTTTCCTGTGCTCCCCCACGTGTGTGTGTGTGTGTGTGTGTGTGTGTGTGTGTGTGCGCTCCCGTTTTGGCACTCAGTGCCGAAAATTTTCACCAACACTGCCCTATACCATGTCAGACAAATGGTTGTTCAATCTGTTCTTAAAATCTTCCAGTGTTGGAGAATTCCCAACTTCTGAAGGCAAGTTGTTCCACTGGTTAATTGTCCTAACTGTCAGGAAATTTCTTCTTAGTTGTAGGTTGCTTCTCTCCTTGATTAGTTTCCACCCATTGCTTCTTGTCCTGCCTTCCGGGGCTTTGGAGAATAGCTTGATTCTCTTGCCTCTTCTTTGTGGCAACCCCTGAGATATTGGAACACTGCTATCATGTCACCCCAGCCCTTCTTTTCATTAAACTAGACATACCCAATTCCAGCAACTGTTCTTTATATTTTAGCCTCCAGTCCCCTAATCATGTTTGTTGCTCTTCTCTGTACTCTTTCTAAAGTCTTAACATCTTTTTTACTTTGTGGTGACCAAAACTGGATGCAGTATTCCAAGCATGGATTTACCAAGATGGTTGTCTTCATTAATATCCTGGTCCACTGGCTTTCATTAATTAATGAAACCATCTCAAAAATTCACATAAGGTAAGGCCATTAATCTAATTATCAAGTCAAAACATAGAGATCTGTAAATTGGATTCAAAGGGCAAAATGGGCAATTAAGAACTGCAGGAGACAAACATAAGGTTGTAAGCAGGTGTCATAGGCAAGGCAGAAATGTGATCAAGATGAAGCAGAGAGACAAGAATTCCATTATCCCTACTAATCTAAGAAGAATGAATTGTAAAGGACACTGCACCATCCCAGCAAATATGTGACACCTATCAGTCCTCATTAAGACCTCATTGAAAGACCCAGTATGATTTTGTGGTATGAGCCAGGAAGACTCAGATTCAAATGGATTCTCAACCACTTTAATGAGTAATTTCACTAACTCTCACTCTCACCTATCTAACATGGTTGTTTAAGGAAAATGGAAGAGAATGCAGTGTATAAACCTGAGTATTTGAGTGTAATGTGGAATAAAAAATTACTACATACAAACATACTGGTACATCCATACATTTATACCTGCCTGATATTTGAAGGCCCTATGCAATTTAAGAACAATAGAATTCATGCTACAGTTCTTCTCTGCAAACATACACTCCAACTTTTTCTGACTTTGGCTCTTTATTAAACACTATAAGAGTCTTATAAAATAGACAATCTGGCATATATTTTAAGGTCAGGCTTCATAGAAATAGGGGTCATGGGAACAGTCCCTGAAAGTAGGATTTAAGATTTTTAAAAAGAGTCTTTGAACATAATCTAAACCAGGGGTCTTCAAACTTGACAGATTTAAGACTTGTGGACTTCAACTCCCAGAATTCCTCCTCCAGTCATGTTAGCTCAGGAATTCTGGCAGTTGAAGTCCACAAGTCTTAAACTTGCCAAGTTAGGGTTAGGGTTAGGGTTAGTTGACCTAAACCAAGCCCAGTCATCCAGGATACTACATTCCTTCTGTTGAAGAAGAGTCTACTACTTCACTAGGCAGTCTGTTTTATAGAAGTCCTGTTTTTAGAAACAACTTTGATTGACCCATCTTAGCACATGACAATCTATCATGTCTTCCTGCCATCTCCCTGTGACAAGTTTACTGTTCTCTATCTTCTATTAATAATGGATCTAACATTCCCTTTTCTTCCTTTTACTCATGTTGTTTCTTTTTACTTTCATTGAACACCTAAGCTCTTCATCTGTTTTAATCTTTTCAACTTTCTACAAAAGGCACTTTAGGCATATTTTTTTCATTATTATACCTATTTCCCACTGCTTATACATTTCTAGCACAGCCAAAAACTCCCTATGTATTCACTATAATTTTCTAAGCAGCCCCCATTTTCATCTCACTGGAATGTTGTGCAATTTTACTTTCAAGATCTTTCTAAGTTTCTTTGAGGATTTCTGCTTAAAGGATCCCACCTAATAATTTTCTAAAGCAGATGAAATTAGTTGCCCTCATATCTAATTATCTCCAATTTCTTTCTGTAGTATCCTAATGTATAAGATGATATGTCACTTCCTCCTAAGATTCCCAAGTAATTTTACTTCTTCAACCACCCATCCCTTTAGTCCAAATTGGAATTTAGGAATGCGTTCATATGGTTTATTTTTCTATCTTCTAAAAAATGAAACAGTTAATCAGACCACTGAGAAATATTTGGGACCTTAGAGTCTTTACCAAGGTGGTTTCCAACAGACATCCAGATAGTTGGTCTTCCATTATTAGCTTCAGACACCTAGAACATTCTGTAATCTTATCCACAAGGGCATTATCCAGATCTTCTACCTGGCTTGAAAGTCTTTAAGACTTCTATAATAATATATTTATTGCTTCCCATTTCTTATATTCTTTAACGTATTGTTCTCACTGTCAGAAAGTTTCTCCTTATTTCCAAGTTAAATCTCTCCTTGTTCAGTTTCCATCCATTATTCCTTGTCTGGCCTACAGGTGCTTTAGAAAATAGCTTGACCCCTTCCTTCCTGTGGCAGCCCCTCAAATATTGGAAGACCGCTATCATGTCTCCCCTGGTCCTTCTCTTTACTAGACTAGCCAAGCCCAGTTCCTGTAACCGTTCATTATATGTTTTAGCCTCTAGTCCCCTAATTATCCTGGTTGCTCTTCTCTGTACTTTTTCTAGAGTCTCAACATCTTTTTTATAATGTAGTGAACAAAACTGGATGCAGTACTGGACTTCCGATTTGAGCTTCTTCAGCGACAGACCGAAACCTCGTTTCTGTGAGGCTTCGATCCGTGCTTGCCGCTGGAGCGCCCCGAGCCGGCTGGTTTCGGGGCTAAGCCACCCCATAGAGGTGGTGAAGAAGGGGGAGACTGCCTGCAGGGTTGAGGAGAGCCACATCTCTCCTCCCCAGCTGGCCATTACTCCCTTTCCCGAAGGCGGTTGTAGCGGTGGTCAGAAATGGCCACCACAAAGAAGAACTCAACCAGAAAAAAATGTGCAGGAGGAAGATAAGAAGAGAAAGTTTTGGTTGACCGGGTCAAACAGCAAAAGCAACAAATAAGGTACCCTGGAATTGAAACTATTAAAAAGAAAATAACACTGCTTCCTGAGAAGATTTTTAAGCTGCGAAGGAAAGAGAAAAGGGAAAATATTTGACTTTTTTTTTCTCCTTTTCCTATACTGACAGCTAAGAGACTTAAGCAAGAAATTGGGAAAAAATTCACTTTGACATTAATAGGCATTTAATGCTGAAAATAAAAAGTCAAAGGGATAGTGAAGATTTCTGGATAATCAAGGGCTTTTGAAGACAGGAAAGAAGAGAAGGAGGATAAAAGGGCAGGATCTGGAAGGGAGGAGATTGCCTGGAATTAAAAAGAACTTACAGCAAAATCTCAACAAGACTTCCAAAAGATACATTTTAACTGAAATATCGCAACAAAATCCCCAGGAAGAGAAAGTGGAAAAAGAAATAAGAAGAAATAACTTGGGACTATTTGGATTACTTGATGATTTCTGGATTTTCGGTTATTGTATCTGAATGACTAAAATCAATCGGGTGGTTGTTTAAAACTGTTTAAAATGGCTCCACTTTTAGAAGAGCTGAAAATGGAACTTAAAAAGTACAAAGAAGATGCATGAGAAGGGAGAGGTTCTATTGGCTTCATATTTCAGTTTTTAGAAATGGAGATTTGGAATAGGAGAGAGACAACAAGAAATGCCTGCAGAGCAAGAAGATTGCAACAAAGAGGAAGCCATCTTTAATGAACAAGTAATCTTAGGTGGGGGGAAGGAAAGGGGGGAAAGAGATGGAAAGTTTAAGATTGGGAAAAACAACCCAAAAAAGAATAGAGTGAAAAATAAGTATAAAATCAGAAAGCAACAGAAGAGGCAAATTTGGAGAAGAGAGAATTAGAAGCAGAGAGACAAGGGGGTAAAAAGGGGAGGGAGAAGATGAGAGGGAAGAAAGAAAGGAAAAGAAGTTATAAAGGACAGAAACAAAATATAGAGAAACAGGGCCTATTTAGAGATAATGAGTGAAAATCTAATGGAAAAAGGGATTCTGCAAAGGTACATAAGATAGTATTGTTATATTAGAAATAGAAATAATTTTAGAAAATATGAAACAATGTATGATTGAAATGTTTGATAAAATAACTATTGTAATTCAGTGGAATGCTAGTCAATAAACAAATGTAAGAAAATGAATATTTAATGATTTACAAACATATGTGAAGAGAAATAAGGGAAAAATTAATTATGGAGATTATATGTGTTTTTAAGGAAGTATGATACTTAATTGAAAAGAAGTGTTAAAGATGTTAAGATTTTAATGATTATTAATGATAGAATTGAATTGGAATGGAATGAGAGTTTATTAATTACATATATTTATAATCTTTTTTTAAAAAAAATATAGTGTGTATTATAAGAATGTACCAAGCAGAATTTGATTGGAAGTTATGTATTATGTATTATATTGAAGGTCATAACCTTAAGGTATATATTGAAGTTTAAATAAGAGTTGAATGGATGTAATCAAAAGATATAAAGGTGTCATACTCCAATTAGTAACTACAGGAGAAAATTTGTTTAATGAGAAAAGATAATATGAAATTGAAACAGAACAGACAAAAGTATAAATACAATGATTTGAATTGAGATGAGATAATCAAAATAAAATTGAAAAAATTAAAAGAGGGGAAAAACTGTATAGAAAATGTAGAATAGTATAAGATACGGAATAGAACACAAAAAGGAGCATGAAATTGAGTTTTGTGTCTGTATAAAGAAGTTCAACCAGGGACCATGCTATTTTCAAAAAAGATGTTTTACTTGTATTTTGTGTGTGTGAAAACCCAAATAAAACTTTATTTAAAAAAAACTGGACGCAGTACTCTAGGTATGGTCTTACTAAGGCTTTATATTAGTACTTCCCTTGATCTTGATTGTATCTCTCTGTTAATACAATTTAGGATTGCATTAGCTTTTTTGGCTGTTGCTGCACACTGCTGGCTCATATTGTCCACTAAGCCTCCAAGATCCCTCTCACACTTACTGCTATTAAGCCTGGTTTCACCCAGTCTATATATGTACTTTTGGTTTTTCTTGCCTAAATGTAGGACTTTACTTTTCTCTACATTGAATTTCATTGTTAGATATGGCCCAGTGTTCTAGTCTGTCAACATCCATCTGGATCTTGAGCCTATCTTCTTGGGTGTTAGCTATTCCTGCCAGCTTAATATAATCTGCAAAATTGGTAAGTCCCCCTTCTATTCCCTCATCTAAGTCGTTAATGAAGATACTGAAGAGTACTGGACCTAAGACGGAACCTTGTTGCACCCCGCTGCTTACTTCCCTCCATGTAGACTTACACCCATTAAGGACTACTCGTTGAGTACGGTTTGCCAGCCAGTTGTGAGTCCATCTAGTGGTGGTGCTATCTATTTCACTTTTTCTAGCTTACTAAGAAGTAGGTTGTGGTCTACTTTGTCAAATGCCTTGCTGAAATCTAAATATATTATGTCCACAGTATTTTGCTGGTCTACTAATTTAGTCACTGTGTTGAAGAATGAAATAAGATTGGTTTGGCATGATCTGTTCTTAACAAACCCGTGCTGACTGCTAGTTATTACTTTACTTGTTTCTAGATGTGGGCAGATCTGTTTTTTATTATCTTTTCCAGTATCTTCCCAGGTATTGATGTTAGGCTGATTGGTCTATAGTTTCCTGGGTCTGTTTTTTTTTCCTTTTTTGAAGATGGGAACCACATCAGCTCTTTTCCAGTTCTCTGGTAGTTCCCTGGTGCTCCAGGATTTTTGAAAGATATGGTGCAGTGGTTCTGAGTTTCCTCTGCCAGCTCCTTTAAAATTCTGGGATGTAATCCATCAGGTCCTGGTGATTTGTTTCCATCAAAATCAGACAGGTGTTCTCTTACTATTTTTTTGCTCATTTTAACTTTTATTTCTGGTCTGTCTTTTACAGTTATGTTTTTGGTGGGTTGAGCTAGTTTCTTTTTGCGTGAAGACAGATACAAAGAATGAGTTAAGCAGTTCTGCTTTCTCTCTGTTGCCTGTTACTTCCTTGCCATCTTCTCTCTTTAGTGGACCAACTGTTTCCTTGGTTTTTTTCTTGTTATTTATATGTTGGAAGAAACTTTTTTTATTATCTTTGACTTTTGTTGCAAGTCTTTGTTCGTTCTCAGCCTTTGCTATCCTGACTTCATCTTTGCAGATTCTGGCTATCTGCTGATATTCTGCCTTAGCTGTATGTCCTTCCTTCCATTTTTTGTACTTGTCCTTTTTTTCTTTCAATTTGCCAGAGAGATCTTTGTGCAGGCATGCTGGTTTCTTCTTGGATTTCTTGTTTTTCTTTCTCAGAAGTATTGTGCTGGTCTGGGCTTCTATGATCATACTTTTCAGAGTTTCCCAAGATTCTTGAGTTGTTTTCCCCTTTAGGATTTTCATCCATGGAATCTTTCCCAAATTCTCTCTGAGTTTATTGAAATCAGCTCTTTTAAAATCCAAGACTCTGGTGTCATTATGTTCTGTTGCTTGTGTTTGTGTTATGGAGAATTCTAGTATGACATGGTCACTCTCATCCAAGGTTCCTGCAGTTTCAACTCCCTCTATCACTTCTTCTCTGTAAGAATTAAGTCTAGTATGGCTGTCCCTCTAGTTTCACCCTCTACCTTTTGAACAACAAAGTTGTCAGCTAGGTTGGTTAGGAACTTATTTGATTTCTCACTTGGTGCAGAATGAGTTTTCCAATTGATATCAGAATAATTGAAGTCTCCCATTACTATTGTTGTGTGTTTCCTGCATATGTTTGTTGGTTGGCTGGCAAAAAGGACACCTATTTTTTCTGCTTGATTGGGTGGCCTATAATATACACCTATGGCCATGTCATTCTTTTTTTCTTTTATATTGACCCATATGCATTCTAGGAGGTTTTCATCTTTGGTTTCATGCATTTCTGTAGCAATATAGTGGTCCTTTACATACAGTGCAACTCCACCTCCTCTTTTATGGGATCTGGGTTTTTTTGAATAGTTTGTATCCTTCTACCAGTATGTTCCAGTCATGGTTTTCATCCCACCAAGGTTCTGTTATTCCAACTATATCATATTTACCTTCATGTATTCGTAGTTCGAGTTCACCCTGTTTGTTCCCCAGACTTTGTGCATTTGTATATAGGCACTTGAGATCTTTATGTCTGACACTGTGTTTACTGTCTCCATAACCTGTGTTGTGCCTGCCTGTCCCTACTTTCTTGCCACCTGTTTGATTAGTGCACATGGTATGGCACTCACTATTAAATGCTTGGTTTTGGTTGGCATCAAGGTTGATAATCTTACCTGCACAAACATCTATTTTGCACGCTCTGGTATCCTTATTAGCTTTAGCTTGCTGGGGACAGAAATGTTCTGAATCCATTAATTCTCTGTCCCCGCTGTTCAGTTTAAATGTTTATCCAGGAAATCTGTGAATTTAATGCCAAGTAACTCAGTCCCTTTCTTTGATGGATACAAACCATCTCTTTTGTACAGTTTTTCATTGGACCAGCTGCAGACATCATGACTAATAAAACCAAAGCCTTCCCTTTTACACCACTCCTTTAGCCACACATTATACTCTGCTACACGCTGCCCTTTCCCTTTTTGTTCCTTGTATGCTGGTAGAACCTCTGAAAAAATAAGCCTGCAGCCCATATTACTAAGTTCATACCCCAAGCTCTGGAAGTCTTTCTAAACAGAAAGTATATCCTTCTGGGACAGATCATTTGTACCAAGATGTATAACAGCATCAACATCACAGTCCTTGCTGGCATTCTTGACTATCTTAAGAATACGCTTCTTGTCTCTGCTGGCAGTAGCACCTGATAGACACTTGACCTCTTTCAAAACCTCAGTATCCTTTCCTAAATTTACATCTCTTACAATTGAGTTCCCAACTAGAAGGTGGCTTCTCTTTTTGGATGCCTTGCTCTTCTTGTGTGATTGATGCATAATACCTGATTCACACTTTTTCCTTTCCAAAGTAAGTTCTTCTAGGACCATGATCCCCAGCTTACTTGAGTTATCATTATCACAACTACCTTGACCTGTCACTTTATTGTCCTTATTCAGGTCTGTTATGCTGGGACACAGCAAAAGCTTTGCATTTATGGTCCACAGCTCTCACCCTGCCAGATCCCATGGTTGTCCATATTGCCCTTTTCCTGTGGGATCTTTGTGGTAGTGGGGGCTGGTAGCACGGCAGCTTAATAGATGGCTGGATTGGGCATCTAATTTCTGCTTGGAGAGCAGAGATTACAGATTCTAGGTAGGTAATCTGTCCATGTAGACTGGTCATTTTTTTTTACAAAGAGGACAGTATCCAAGTTTGAAAAGAGTACTTCGAAAGACAGCTGTAAAACAAGTATTACACTGAACTAAGCTGGTCATTTTGAAATAAAATAAAAACACAATCTCAAGTGCAGTTACATTAGGCACGCGGGCCACTATCTTTCTCCTTTCTATTCAACCTTTGCTTCCTTCACAAGCAGCCAGCAGCTCCTTCCACAGCCATTGGGAATTTGAAATGCAATGGAAGCAATTCAAACTGCCTCTCTCCTTTCTACTCACCCTCTGCTTCCTTCACAAGCAGCCAGCAGCTCCTTCCACAACCTTTGGGAATTTGAAATGCAATGGAAGCAATTTAAACTGCCTCTCTCCTTTCTACTCACCCTCTGCTTCCTTCACAAGCAGCCAGCAGCTCCTTCCACAACCTTTGGGAATTTGAAATGCAATGGAAGCAATTTAAACTGCCTCTCTCCTTTCTACTCACCCTCTGCTTCCTTCACAAGCAGCCAGCAGCTCCTTCCACAACCTCTGGGAATTTGAAATATTCTTAATCAAGTGTTTGTATTAGGAGTCAATCTAATTCTTGCTCTCAATACTGGGTCCTAGAGACATTTTAATGTTATATTTTTCAATCTTTACATTCTACTCATGAGATTTTATCTCAACAGTTTTCAATAATTATTGGGTCTCTTCACACTGTATATTTCTTTTAGTCCTGTTCCAGGGCTTGGTTTTGCATTATTTTCTAGACTCAGCTCCTCCTTCACACAATTTAGTTCAAAGCATTTTGAATTAGGTTTGCATGGTGTCTTCCAAACACATTCTTCCTAGCTCCCTTGAGGGGCCCTCTTAACAGGAATTCCCCAACTTGAAATATTTCCCATTAAGACTTTCTGGATAGCCAGCTGCTTACTTCTAGAATCCCTACTCATCCATTATCAAGTTCTTCTTAGTCACCCCACTTCCATAAAAAGCAAGATTTTTTAAAATCTTTGTTAAAGATTCTTTAACAGGATTTATTAAAAAGGGACAGGCTAAAGTTACAGAATTCTCAATAATTGAATGCTTTCCATTTAAATCAATTTCCTCTTTCAGGCTCTGAACGCAGAGACTTTCTCAATCTCATTTTCACAATTCCTATTTTAACTAATAAAGTAGAAATATTCAGAAGTTTAGGATACGGAAATCTCTCAGGATGTAAACATACCACTATGCTCTTCCTGGATCACATCCTTTAAAAAATGAGTGAAGAAAACACTTCTAAGAATTCTAGAGAATATAAAAATGTACAGTGGGAAAAAAGAAACAACAACAATAATCTATCTCTTCTCTTGCACTGTCATTAGTAGAACGAGGCACAAGTTGCCTATTACCGTATATCCTAAACTGCCCTAATATTAGTTATAATCTCTGAAGAGTCACCAATAAAGGTAATAAAACATGATATAACTATGTGGATATTTTGAAGAAAAATCTGATCATTTGTTAACAGTATCAATTTACTGAATTATTTTTATATGATAGAATAATAAATGTTTTACAAAATGTCTTAGCTGCAAAGTCAAGGTAGTATAACAAAGGTTTCCGAAGTTGTAGCTATTGTACAGTAACAATTGCTTGTCACTTGCAGGTTAATAGAGCAATGCAGTCCTGTCACACGGTGACTGAATTCTACCCAGAGTTGTCAGCTTTTGAAGGTCTTACAGCACTATTGTATTAATGAGTAGAAGAGTCAGTTGTACCAGCTAAAAATATTACATGCATTCCAAATTAAAGCCTAGCTTAACCTAACCATTTAAGTCAAGCAATATTTAAGACAGCAAAAAATCCAACAGACAAATCTTCAGTTGAATTTATTTGAAATGAAACCTTCATCAGCTTATCTAGCATTTATGAGTACTTTTATCAACTTTTTACAGAAATATACAAAATGATAAAAATATTTGTTCATTAAATGTTCAAACTAATTTTTGCCAATATTTTCAATTTTATTTCCTCTGCACTCTTAGACTTTTGAGGCAGGATGAGTGAGCAAACAGATGCCACAAATTTTAGTGGAATGCTACTTTATTTTTATAAAGTTTAATAAACACAATTTTGAAAGCCTGCCAGAATTTATCTTAGCCCCTTCTTATACCAAACAGAATCAAGGAAAGGTCAGTTTACGTTCTTTCTCACACTTTCTCTTTTCCAGGAATAAGTTATCATTTATCCTTCCTTAATGTCTCATGCATGCATTGCCAAGGTTACTACTATTAATATTTTCTAGAACAGTATGGGGAATAGTTTTCACACCGTTACCGGGATTATAAATAATTCCAACTGCAGCAAAGTAATTAACAAAAAGTAACAGAATTTTGTGCATAAATTCCTGGTCAAATTCAGAATATGTAAGCAAGTATATCAGGATACTGGCTCTGACAAACTGATGGTTCAGCACACTCAAGCACAGTTTTATTGTTCGCCTAACAAGCTGCTCAAAGTCAAGTCAGAGAAAGTTATATAAAGTTGCACTACAAAGCAATATAGATAATGTTGTTAATTACCTTGTAATTTAATTTACCTGGATATTCAAAATAACAAGACTGCCTCAAGATTTGTATTATGTGTGTGTGTGTCATGAGTGCACGCTAGAGACAACATATTCAGCATATGAGACAACGATTGGAACATTCTTGCTGCTTCAGAATCTGTGTGTACCATTGAGCATCATAAAAGTATTACTAACTCAGAGAATATTGATTATCTGTTTGGGGCATGGCTCATAACAATTCATTTTACAATGGGCAATTAGGTGTATCAGAGCTATACACACTGACCATTTGTTAGTCCAATATAAAACATAATATATGTATCTTATTTTAAAAAGAGAGATCTCTAGATGTGAATTACTAAGTTTTCAAAATAAGGCAGGTTTTTATATTTCTGGTAAAGAAAACAAAAGTTCACAGATTTCATGATATCTAAAGGGAAACCAGGGAAGAGGACATAATGGAGGAGTTTGTAAAATAAGAACTGAAAGAAGAATTTTTAGAATGTTGAGGTGCCTTCTCTCCTCAAACTCAAATTTCAAGGAATCAATGTGAGTTATTATACCAGGCAAATAATAGATTTATCGATCTTGTTCTAATGTTTATGTTGATTTATGTTTCTCGGTGAAATTTAATCTGCTATTTCTGAAAATAGAATTTTAAAACCTGGCAACTATAATTTATGGAGGTTTTTCAACAGTCCTCTCAGATGTTTTAATATTGTCTTCTATAACAGAAGGGTGATGCTTGCAAATCAGAAACACAAATACTGAGTTGTTTGGTTCTTCTAGCAACTATAAAATGTTATCCAGGTGGCTCCGTGGTTAAACAATCTTAACCATTTTATTTTTTATTTAAAAGGAGAAAAATCAAAGAGGATTTTACTACAAAAGTAAAAGGGGAATCAAAATAAGTAACACTAAGATGAAATAATCCTACTTAATTAATGGAAGGCCATCAGTTTAACCACAGAATCAGAAGTGGTATTCAGCAGGTTCTGACCAGTTCTGGGGAACTGATTGTGGAAATTTTGAGTAGTTTGGAAAACGGGCAAATATACCTCTGACTGGAGATTTTACAGTATCTTTCCCCTGCCACGCCCACCAAGCTACACCCACAGAACCAGTAGTAAAAAAATTTGAATCCCACCACTGCACAGAACCATCTCACAGAGATTCTGCCAATTAATTTATATGCAAAGATCTCATTCTTGAGATTGGTGTCATATTGTTAGGTAACACTTGATTGCTTAGGTAAGACTATGATGAGGGTTTTATGTTGGAAGAAGGAGCAGAATTGCACACAGACTTCTTGCTGTTTCAGAATCTGTGTGTACCATTGAGCTTCATAAAAATATAGGGTAGGGGTTTCAAATGGGCAGGCTGCAGGCCAGATGTGTCACATGCAGGCCACGCCCACCCCAGCTCCACAAACTGGAAAAACGCCGTGAAACATCACTAGACAGCAATGTGACCCTGTGAGTTTGATAAGTGTGCCATAGGGTAAGAATATTTCCATAATCTATTTTCTTAACTACTTCTTAACTAAGTAGTTAATTAACTACTTCCTAGTAACCAAAATAATTTGGGATTTATTATACCTTCTCTGATACAATCCTGTTATAATTTGGGAACAGATTTACTATTTGCCTCACATAGTACACCAATATATTAACTTCAAATCTCATTTCACTTAATATCACCAAGAATATTACATTTTTATATATTACTGATCTGAAGCTGTTCTGAGTCAAAAAGATAATTCTTCATGAGATGAGATTGATCTAGATGTTCCAGCTAGTAAGACTGCCAAAAGTTCCAAGTTAAGTATAGTTATAGGCATAAGGGGTCAAAAGAAGACAATCTGGCAAAAGATCTATTGGCTTCTTAAGAATTTTTAGAAAGCTTTATTTAATTGTATAAGATAAAGGCCACTACTATCCTTTTTGTATTTTTGGAACTTGAAGTTCCTTTCCTCCCTCCTTTCCTCCCTCCCTCCATCCCATCCCATAAAAACTACACCTTTGAGCAATGAAGATAGCTGGCAGTAAGATCAACAATATAGAGACAGAACTCAGCGAAATAACATAGTACATTTTGGGAAAACTATAACTGGCTATTTTCATTCATTCTATTTTTAATCAAAAAGTTTGGGTTTCAATGTTCCTAATAATGAATCTGGGTGTTTTTTTTTGATCCCCCAATCATTGTTGTCAAATTCCCTGCATCCATATGAAAGATAGCTTCTAAATAAAGAAGACAACTTTATACAGCACCCACAATTTTGTCCAATGGTGTATGTGTATCCAAATAATTATAACTTCAAGGCTTTCAAAAGCAATCTGAGCAAGGCACTGAAATTTTTTTGTTAACATATTTAAACATTAAACAACATTAGATTCTTCATATAATGACTAACCTTTTTTAACACATTAGTGCAATACCAGTGGTGCACCTGGAAAGGGTCAAAAACAGGCTGCTCTTTGCTTCTTAATATTAGACATAAAGGTCTGATGTTTGCTGGATTTTCTTCTGAAGTTCCCTCATAAGATAGATGTTCATTCAAATAATCCTTTTAAAAAAGAATTTCAAATGAGTACTAATTACATTGGAGAAGAACAAAGAGGTCAATTATGTAAATGAATGAAGGATTTAACTTTCTCCTATATATTTTCAGAAACATAATTAAATAATTGTACCTTTCGTATCTAAAATAAATATTTTAGATAATTCACACTGATGACATTGTGGCTATTCTACAGCATCATATGGCATAGTGACTTCCGGGTTTGAGCTGCTTGAAATTGTGACAAACTTAGTGGTGGATTACATCACAATAGTGTGAAGGGATTCCAACTTGCTTTTTTTGAGCATGGAGTCAGGAGTAGCTTGTAAGGTCATGGCCTGGCTCTATCACTTGTGGCAAAAACCAGGTTTTTACAGCCTTCCAGAAAGCTAACAGGGCTGAGCCATCTGGATCTTCATGGCTGTTCCACAGGGCATGTTGCAACAGATAGGATATATCTGCTAAAATCTTCATGATGAGATTCACACTGACATTCATCCACTGAGGGGATGCTTGAATTTGGTTTTGCCTCAGGGCAATGGCAACACAATCTGGATACAGGGGGCATTCAAATCAGTCTCCAATCATGGTTCTCTGATTCTTTTGGATTTTTCTGTATTGTTACCACCATGCAAGATTTCAAATAGAATTTGATATTATTCCTGAGGCTCTGATGCACAACTCAACAGAGGCCTTGCTTGCCACTTGGAATGAGAGGGCAACAATGGACTTGCACCTGGCATTGCCTTGCTGCCCACAGATCCAGTAGAACTCCCTGAGTTTCAAGGATCTGAGGGAGATGAAACAGCAAAAGAGATGTCTAAGTACCACTGGAGAAAGCAAAACCAACCAAACATATGTAAGAGCCCCTATTAAGGATTACCTCAAGGTATTAAGGACAATCTTTCCCTGTTCAAAAAACCACCACTAGACCTGACGTGCGGGATTTTTTAAAATCCAATTTCCAGCCTCCTCTTTGGGAAAAAATTATGGAAATGGCAGCTGAGCTTCAACTTTAATGGATTCTGGAAATAACAGATTATCCTATTCTTTTCAAGCAGAATTCAAGCCTGAATATAGCAATGAGACAGCATTGACTACATTTGTGGATGACTTTGGAGGAGTCAGGAAGGCAGTAGTATTCTTATCCTGGCCCTCCTTGATTTGACAATGGGTTTTAACTGCAAATGATCATGGTATCTTTCTGGATTGATTTAGAGGTAGGGATGATGTTGTAGTTTACTTCCTCCCTCAAAGGGCTGTTCCAGTTGCTGAGTGGGGATGAAGGTTAAATCCTAGCAATTTGCTTTGTGGGGTACTTCAGCATGTAAGCTCCTAATCCTATTGAAACTTTATATAAAATCACTGAGTGAAGTCATCAAGTGTTATGAGTTGAACTGTCATTGAACTCTGATAATATTAATTGTACATCTCTGCCCCTTGTCATTAATTTTACATTTCTGCCTCTTTTGATTCCAAGATTCCTCTTTAGTGTCTGGAAGCTCTGGGGAATCTGGATGGGGAGAAACAGGCTTAGTTTGAACCCTAATGAGATTGAATGGTTTGGGGGGCAATATTTGGAGAACCTTCCATCTTTAGTACTAGGTGGCACCCACTTCCCCAGGCAGAACTGGAATTATGGCTCCTATTTAAGAACCAGTTGGCAGCCTTGGATCTGCCATTAAGTGTCATTCAGAAGCTGCGGTAGTTGAGAATGTGCCAGTGTGGATAGCTATGGCCACATATCACTACACCTATGCTACACTACCACTGGATCAGCTGCCAAAAGATTTCCATATAGAATTCAAGGTGCTTAGTGTCATCTTAGTGTCATTATGGCAAGGATCTCCAACCCTCAGGCAGTGGCCCTCTACTGGGTCAAGGCCCATTCAGAACAGGGTTGCGCAATTGTCAGGTGAGCATGCACACGAGAGCAGCTCCACTTGTGTGAGCAGTGGGCAGATGCACCTGCCGCTTGTGAAAATGGAGTTGGGCATGCTCACATACATGCCTGCCACTTGCACAAAGTCATTCTCTCTCCCCTCCCACAGGTACGTCAAGCAGGAAAGTTTGGGGCCTGTTGAGTTGATTTACCTGCTTGACTAATATTAATTCTTGCTGATCACCAGATTCAACAAAGTTGGCATTCTGTAAGATCTTTCATGAAGCAATGTCATCTGATGGAACCCAGGAAGTATCCTCTTTAGTAGCATCTGCTCTGTACAACACTTTTCTCTAAAATTCAGTAAGGCCCAACTTCTTGGCTTTTTGAAAGTCCCTAGAGATAAGACCCTTGGACTTTAGGCATTGGATTAAGACCAGTGGTGGGATTCAAAATTATTTACTACTGGTTCTATGGGGGTGGCTTTGTGGGGGTGGCAGGGGAAGGATACTCTAAAATCTCCAGTCAGAGGTGGTATTTGCCGGTTCTCCGAACTACTCAAAATTTCCACTACTATCGGTTCTCCAGAACTGGTCAGAATCTGCTGAATATCACCTCTGAATAAGACATTGAATGAGTGACTCTGGGAGATGTTTATGGAGTTTAGTGATAGTTCTTGATTGCTGGTTATTTATTTTTTCTTCCACCTATTTATGTCCAAATCAAAATGGCAATTCCTCAAATAATTAACAAACTGTACCCAAAGTTACAGTGAGTAATTAAGTTACAAATTCCAGTTTTAACCTCTGCTCCTAAATGAAATGATTACAGAAACTAGCACATATGATGTAAAGCTAACAATTTTTTTTATTATGATAGCAATTGTGTTCATTTATATAGTTTTGTAGTATATGTATACTCATGAATCTAATATATCAGTCAGCAGTGGTCCATAACTGAGCAATGACAGTATTGAATGTAACAAAGAAAAATGCTTCAGAAGTTAATTCAAAAATAAAAAGTTGTCTAATCTGCTCATTGGGCAATTTGCACAAAGCTGAAACAAATTCACTTTCACTGAAGAAAAAAAAATGATTATGGTTGATAAGTTTATATTTTTAAAAAAAATAATAATCTGTATACATCCATATTCTTTTAATTATTACGTTAATCTAATTTCCCTTAAAATAATGGAAATAAAACAAAATAAAAAAGAAATGAAAACAAAATGATTTTGTATATACTTATACAAATGTTTTTGTGTTAGTTTTAGAAATCAGAAATCAGTTAATGAAGCATGACAAGTCTAAATACCTAAATAAAAGTCATATAATGCCCTAAAATAACCTTTTATGAAAAAAAAATGCAGAAAAGCTTAAACTGAACAGTGTAACCCAGTGAGATATTGACTCAGGTATTGACTTTAGGAAGCATTATCACCTCCTTGAGTAACCCTTAGCTGCCAGCAGATGCTGCCTCAGGCCACTACACACCTAATTGCTCGGTAAAAAAGGCCGTTTCCCTACCTCATTGAGCTGGATGATGTGATAAATTTGCCTCAGGTATTCACTGCCACCTGGTTTGTGGCAGATATCCAAGGCCATCATGTTTATTTTCTGCTCAGTCAATTCAAGCTCAATAGTTTCCTCTTCTGAGTTCCTACTATCTTTTGCAGTAGTAATTATACTAAAAAGAAAGCACAAGTATTACAATATGAAGCAATGAATACTGCCAAAAGATAAGAGTCTTAATGCAGGAGACCAATATAGTTACATTTCCTGATTTGGGCTCTTAAGTCCTTAGAGTGAATAATTTGGCAGGAATAATTTGAAATTACAGTCACAACAATTTAATTCTGCAAATATGTGCTATCATTATATTTGATCTAAAAGTTTCCAAAGAACTACATCTTTACAAGCATAGCAAAATTAAAAAGTAGTGTTTTGAAGTTGTATAGTGGTGCAGCTGAATGTTATGTCAAGCTGCTTATAGGATGACATTGAAAAAGTTGAGGCCCTCTGACAAATGACTGTTTCAGTGTCAGCACACAAACTGTATCCTTTCCTGTCCATCACTGTGCAGGTGAAGCAAATGATTGGATTCAGTCAGTGTTGTGATTAATGAGTTCCTCTCCAGATTTGGGACTGCCTATCAATCATGTCATTAGGGAGAATGTGCCCTGAAAGAGGCAGACCTCAGCCAAGGAATAACTGCATTCATCTTAATCTTTATATGCACCCAGTCAGGCAACTCAGGGTTACCATAATGAAAAATAATAATGTCCGACTCAACAAATTACATTGAAAAGCAGACATTTCTTTTGAGACTGTGTATTCTCCACAGTCTTAGTTGACAAGTTATAATTTGGAGGGAGGGGGGTTAACAATAAAGTGAAGGTTATTTTAGTAATAGTTTAATGTTCAAGATAGACAATGAATACAATTGTCACTTTTCCCATAATTCTGACCACTATTTCTACGAATATGACATTTCTGTGTGTTAATTGCAGGATTTTATTAAGATAAGATTATATTCTTCAAAATATAATCAAAATTACATTTGATACTTTAACTTTCTTAACATATGCAAAAATATACTCCACAGTTTATAAAAATACACACAATCAAATTTAATAAATATTTCAGTAGGACAGTAAAAAGGTAATATCCTAAATACATTCTTTTTTTGCTTATTTTTTCCTGGTTTAGATAGAACTATAACTGTGTTTTTTTAAAGCAGCACTTATTCAAAATGGAGTTGTGCCAACCAGAGCACACAGTGTCATATTTCCAAAGACTCTTTCCCTGTCTGAGGAAATTAGTCTTAAACAAGCCAATTTCCTTTGGAAAGTTGCTTAACAGTCATCTTCTTTCTATCCATGCCCACTAATGAAAATCAAAACAACTGCCTATGTTCTTTGGATAAATGGGCAATATAGGAAATCTATTCTTTGAACGTCATCTTTAGTAACAATGAGTTCCAAGATTATCACAGAATTCTGCACTAACACAATTGTAATGCTGGACTTCCACTTTTGAGATGGCACTTTAAGCCTGTCTCTCACTTCTCTCCTGACTAAGGGTTTTCAAAGTCTTGTATTATCAGACCTTTTGCATAAAGACTCTGATCACGGGGTAATTAAATTTTTGTATTATATATTATCCTGTTTTAAATTGAACTCAAATGAAAAATTAATTGTTTTAAGTGAGACCCATACAGATAACACTTAGCTAAATTCCAACTGTGTGTCATTATCTGCTGAGCCAGAAAAGATGGCAGAAGAGGAAACTTCAATTATCTTGTTAAAAGAGATCCTGGCCCAAGTACAAATCTTGAAGCTGATCCAGCAAGGTCTGGTTGAGCTTAAGAATGGTTTTTAAAAGATGCTAAAAGAAACAGTATTAAGACCTGAGAACCCCAGTTCAAGTACACTCTTATCCATGGATGCTCACTAAGTGCTGACAGCCAGTCACAATATGCCAGCCCAACCTACTCTGCAAAGTTCTAGTGGAAAAAAATGGTCAATGGAAGGCAGGATATAAATATAACTATCTAATTACTAACTAAATCTACAACCTAATTTTTATCATTGTAGATCTTAATGTAGGAACAGTAAAAGAAAACCAGGAGACAAAAGAACACGATGGCTGGACACCATCAAAGCTGAAACCAGACAGAACATAGAACAACTCAAAGAAGTAGTGCAAAATTGGAAGATGTGGAAAACCCTACAGAATCACCAAAAGTCAGACACAACTGAATGGATATCATCACCATCATCATCATCACTATCATGTCCAATCAGTATCAACAGGAGCAGAAAAGAAAAGAAACTCCTTTGATGACCATCCAGATAACCATCCACTGATAGCAGATTAAAGGAGACAAGCACCAAATCAATTGATTCCATTGACTGCTCCCAAAACTGCTCCCAAAACTGCTCCTTCTTTTTTTCTTTCTGAAGTAGAATACTAACAGTGATACAGGAAAATGTTAGAACAAAGTTCACTATCCTATGAGTAGAGAAGCCACAGCATTGGTTAATTCCACTGCCAATAACTCTATTATATCAGAGGAAATTTAACTTTGGTGGATGCTTCACTTCCTTTTCCTTCTTCTGGAGATTTTCAGTGTTCAGAAGTAAGGACTTGTGCTTTTATTTTGGACACAAATTACTTTTCCTTAAAGTGTGGCAGAATCTACTGATGTCAAGCCTGATGTGACTGACTGTACTATGGAGGAGTCCATCAACTTATAATTAAGTTCTCTCACCTTCACAGAAGAGTGTATCTTCAAATTAGTGGTGCAGCCACAGAGACCACAGTAGAAGAAACTGAATGAATAGAATGAAATGGGAAGGTTAGAATGCTATGGGTTGTTCTTATAATAAAACCTGCAAGCAGATTATCCTGCGAAAAATATGGCAAGAACTATAAGCATCATCAGTGTGCCCTTCCCTGAAGCACAGGAGGCCGAGGATTCTTTTCTGAGTGAGAGAACATTGCCTCATCAGACACACTGTTGAAATGGTGTTTTATGGCTCCAGGATGAAAGTAAATCACGTTGAATCACCTGAGCTTAAATTACATTACCAAACAGGAATATGCCTCAGATATTAAACCACCTCCTAATAGATAACCACAATAGATATTGAAACAATGACCAAAAATACATCTTTGTGAATTTAACCCTATATCACTAATACAATTTCTTCAGTTAAGACCTTTCACATATATAAAGCACATTGAAAGAATTCAATTTATTTATTTGGAAAATAGCCAAAATATCAATAGTACCACAAAACTCAATTATTTTAATAGGAAATCTCAGTAGCCTACTGCAAAACAAAAAGGGCAAGGAAAATTGCATTAAGCACAAAAAATGCAAATGGATTTTAGAAGTGAGACCTGGTCATAATGAGGAACTTGATTGGTACATGTGAACTAATTTTTACATTTTACTATTTTTTTAATTTAATCTGTCTGGAACATCAACAAAAAAGAAACTGGATTTGCTAGGTGATAAGTTTCCACTGGAACTTTGAGATTAAATGGCATTTACATCTTTCCTTATACACTGTTTGGCAGAAAGAAAGAAAATCCAAAGATACAGAAATATAACAATGCATATACACACATTTACTTCAAGGGACCAAATATTTGGGCAATGCAGTAAGGCTTCGATTCAAAGACAGAAAACCCTTCAGAGACAGAAAGACATGGAAGAGTTTCAAAGATGACTGCTCCTATAGTCCATAACTAAAGATAGTTGGAAGTGGAAGTAGCCTGAGTATAGCCCACTAAATAATTAAAAGGACTCGAATAGAACAACCACATGCTTTTTTCTAGAGAATTTGTATTATTTTCTCAGAAATTAATGAGGTTGCCCTAAAAAATAGAAATAAAGTGCATTGAACTCCAGTATCATCTAGTACAGGCTTGTCCAACCTCAGCCCAAGGGCCGCATGCGGCCAGTCACCTTGTAATGCGGCCCAGTGCCCACCCCAACCTTTGTGCCAGAGCCAGTGAGGAGGAGGAGGAGAAGCAGGCGCGAGGCAGGGCGGCGACGCCAGGCCAAGCAGCAACAGAAAAGCAGGCGCCGTCAGGCGCCACCTCCTGCTGTTTCCACCACCGCCATCGCCGCCGCTTCTGCCCCCGCCGCTTCTGCCCCGCTGCCTCCGCTTCTGCCCGCCATCACTGCTGCTTCTGCCCCACCGCCACTGCCCCCGCCGCTGCTTCTGCCCCGCCGCTGCTGCTGCTTCTGCCTTCCAGTCCTGCCTCATCCAGCCGGGCCATTTGCAGGAGGAGAGGTAGGCGCGAGGTGGGCGAGCTTTCTCCCCGCAAAATTTGGCCGGAAAATAAACCATGATAAAAAACCGTGATAAAAATAAATAATTTTTAATAAATAATTAATAATAAAAACATCTCACTAACTTCATTTCCAAATAAATTTAATATGTTAACTATGTTTTCTATGATTTTTTTTGGATGATCAGGTATCGTTACTGTTATTTTATTTTATGTGCGGCCCAAACCAAATTTTCTTCTTCTAATGTGGCCCAGGGAAGGTGAAAGGTTGGACACCCCTGATGTAGTATCATCTGGAAAGTATGCAACTTGCCATATGTATTCTTATAATCATCAGTAGATTATAAAGATACATCAGTCAGAAAGACATAAACAACTCCTAACAAATCTTCCAACCACTGATTGTGAAATAATACATTTTAATGCTTTTCTGAAATGCTTCAATTTTCCTTTAAACCTATTTTTATATTACAATATTAAAGGTTCTTATTTCATAACAATCATATAATCCAACAGAAAGCTTCTATGTGAAACACTGTTACAGAAGTCTAAACTCCATAGCATAATTCATTGTCTAAGACTAATGAAAGGACAAATAAGGAAAATGTTTTTCTTGTTTTCTGTTTATTCTAAGAAGGCTATCTTGGAATTCAATACTATCTACTTCAAATTTTATTTACTTATTTATTGGATTTATGTGCCACCCATCTCTCTGGAGCTGACTCTATTATAAACTATTTTACTTTATTATAATTAACTATTTTGTTATAAATTATTTGAACATGATCTATACTTAAACAACAGCAGCAGCAATAACAACAACAAAGAAAAATGTTTCTTACCATTCTGTACTCAGTATTTTTGCTTTTAGTAATTGCTTTTCAATCCAGTTTGGGTTCTCATCTTCAATGCTCTGAATTATCTTATGAATTACTTGTTTGGGATTCTTTTTCTTTTCTCCTATAATAGTTTCCAAACATATGCAAACTAAACTGAGCTTTTCTTTGCTCCATCTGTCAAGAATTACACCCGTTAAAAGTTCTGTGATGTTTCCATCCTCAAATATCTGACATATAACTATAATCAAAGTCTTGACAAGAAAACCACATTTCTCTGATTCAATAAACTTTGCTGGTATTTTTGTATCAGATATTAAAAAGAAATATTTAACTGGGGATGGCAAACATGCTATTACAGAAGGTAATCTGCTGATTACAATAGATAGAACTTGAGCAGCAAGCCTGGTGAAACCTAAAACAAAAATGAAATCAGATATAATTAAGATTAAACAGTTTTATTTTACAATGATTCACAACCTATAAAATTAATTTAATTTAATTGTGTCTGTCACACATTTCTCTCACTCATCTGTACATTATGGCTTTATGAGACTGAGCCAACCTGATCACCATTGTTTCAATCATGTGGATAAAATCTGATATAGACTAGGCACTGCATCTGAACACTGGAACAGGCAGTCACATTTAGAATGCATTTTTATTTTATTCTTTCCTAGAAAGATTAATCTGTTCTTCATCAAATCAGATGTTTGTACTGGATTATCTAACTAGCTATTGTGACAGGACACATTTTAATGATGTCCTGTCACGATATATATACATTTACACATTTTTTTCAATAAAGCTCCAGTGTACAATATTTACAGAACAGTAAAACAAATGATTTTGTTATTATGTGTGTGCAAATCTTGAGAAGCAAATTCTTTCCTTTCAATAGACCATATCATATTTTTATAATAGTCCTAACAAATTCACAACAGCCAATATCTTTAGCTTATGTGTTTATTAAATTTTTGTGCCACTCAGCTATTTGACATGACTTTTCTGGTTGCCTGGAAGCTAATGCAAATTATAGCAATATGAATACAAGATATTCTATAAGTGTACTTGGAGGCATATATTGTTTGCTGCAATGATTGTATTGAAAAAAAATATCTTATTCTGCCTAACCTATTTATAAACATTCATTCAAATACACTACTAATTCTAAGAAAACATATTGCTTCTATTTTGCACTACTTTCCCAAAATATTTTAATTTATTTAACTTTTTAAAACTGTGTTTAGAACACAGTTTTTATTTAACTGTGCTTTATGGTTTAACATGTTTTCCAATATTTTAACACATCCATTTAAGTAAATTGCAGACATTTAATCACTGTCATCAAGTCTTACAGTGGAAAAGATAGAGCAACTCAACATACTGAGAGTAAATGTAGTTCTTTAGTCCAGAAATGATGGAGCTCAACTACAACAGAGAATTCTACGGAAAATGTCACAATGTTCAGTTGTAAAGAGCTCTTTCTTCCTCCCCTCTGAACATAATTTACTTTGCTGCATCCTCTTTATTAGAATTATACATATTTTACCATTAACCTTCTAAAAAATAAGTCAACCATTTTATTAATAAACAAAAAAACATAATAAAATGGTTACGAAGATATTCATTATCAAAACTCTTCCATTTTTACATTTTCTCATTAAACGGTTAAATAATATTTTGACAGGTTTAAGTAAAGATACTTACTTTTCCCAGATTCTTCTGTTTTCACATCTTTATAAATGTAATTCCATTCCTTTGGAACTGTACTCAACAAACTTTCAGGAACCGTTTTATTAGGCAAATAGATGCCATATTTCTCTGTTGCTTCCCATGAATGTATCAAGGAGATTGCCTCCTTTACCGTTCCAATAACTGAATTAATCAAAGTCAATTTCAAGCATTTGACAACTTCTGGCTCTGACTCACTGCAACTAGAAACTTCAGAAACAAAACATTAATGATAGCAAAACAAGTAAACTCAGGGTCAAGTAAATTTGGATATTAGGATTTTTATAAAGTTTCTGTTGGTTTTTAATGTTAGAATCTTATCATTAAACAGAACTCAATTTCTTTATGTCATAATTATTGTAACTTTAAACATTTATTTTTCTCAGAATATTTTAAAGGAAAAAGTAAAAATGATTACCACTAGCATCCAACACAATATTTCTTTTGTTTTTTGTTTTGTTTAAAATGTAAGAATGCATGTATGACTGTTTCAACTGTTAAATATTTTTGTTAGACATACGTTTAGAAAAATAATGTCTATTATTATAATTATCATATTATTATCATTCTCTTGAGATATTCGGTAAGAAACACACAAAAAAGGAAAAGTTCAAAAATTAAATAAAAAGCACATTTGTAAAAAAAAAAAGTACCTGATACTTGGCTCAGACCACCAAACCAACTTTGTTCTCTCATCTTCACAATCCCAACTGCTATGAGACTAACAAATACTATTTTACTGAGAAAGAAATTATGTAAGCTTCTCTGACATAAATGAAAAGGTAAACCTCAGACACGGGGTGAATCTGAGAGGACTGTAGAAGAATAAGTAGTTGAAGTTCTCCCCTGCTAGTGTCCCAATCCATCCCACTGTGACAGTTATTTGTGAAAAAACTGTCCTGCACTTGAGGACAAACTACATGATTAATGTTTCATATAGTTTATTCCTGAAATGAAGTTCAAATTGCAAGTGCCAAGGGTAACTACATATCAAGATGAGTAGGGAGTAATTTCTGTAGTATTTCAAAATATCTCAAAGACAGAAATTAAATGTTCTCAGAGGAATAATGTTATTGTATAAATGCCACATCAATTCTTGCAGAATTAATATTTTATATATGAAATTGTTTTCACTGATGAAAACAAATGTAATATTTAAGTATCAACTCAAGTCTAAAACACTACCTTGCCTCACTATAGTATCTTGGAGGGAAACAGAAACATTTGTATTATTGAATAATTTAAGATCTATGTTTTAATGCACCCTGTAAATCAAGAAAACTGAATATATAATATTCAAGATATATTTTATTGCATTATACATACCTGATATATTATGTAAGAAATCCCACATGTGTTCTTTTTCCATGTAGTTCTGAAGGGCATCACCAAGAGATTTGGGAGATAAAGTGCAAGAAGACAATACTGTGAATATTGCTTCAGCTAGATTGATTTCATTGTTATCTTTCATATCTAGGCAAGTACTTTGTTCATTATTTTTAGACAATTCAGATTCTGGAAAAAGAAAAGAAAGAAAAAGAAAAAGACATATAATAGAAGTTCTAGTACATCCATACATTCTAACAGGACTATGGTTGATTCGGAGTTAATTCAAATAATCACTAAACATCCAAGAGTCCATTATTGCATCCCTATTTTTCTTTCCATTTTTCTTGTTTCTTAATAACTCAACTGAGACAAAATTAAATAATTAAGTTAATTAAATTACTTAATTGTCTCAACTGAGTAATTAAGAAACAGGAGCAAGATACCATCTCTTGGAGGAATTTTCAAGTTTGCAGAAATACAAAAAACTATGAAAGCCCCCTTTCTACAGGAACATTCCCCATTCAACTCAATCCTAATCAATCAATCAATCAGGATTAAATCCTAGTCAATCAAACTTTCCTTAATTCTTAATTACTTAATTTTGTCTCCATTTCAATGTGCACTCATACTTTAATTTCTTTTTAGAAAAAATGTGGTCCATGGATCCAAGATACCTGAGAAACCTTCTCACCCTGATAGGATTCCTGTCAGACAAGGAATTCCAGTTGTGGAGTCCAGGAGAAAGGCCCTTTTCTGCTGTGGCTTGTTCTGCCCTCTGGAATATTGTACCTCTTCAAATGAGATCCACCTCATCCTCTTAGCTTCATAAGACCTTTAAAATCTGACTGCCAGTTGCCGCACCACTGCATTCCAAACCAGCTGTAGCTTTCTAATGATCTTCAAAGATACCCTCAAATATAATTATTATTGCAATAATCCAGATGAGAGATAACCACAGTATGAGTGACTGAGTGCATGGCCTTGGGATCCAGAAAAGGGTGCAACTTTCTCAAAGTTCTAAAAAGGCTTTCCTAGCCACAATTGACACCTGCTCCTTGAACAGGTGTCATGAATCTAGTATCTATTCAAATACCACTAACAACAGACTGTTTCTAGGAATTAAAACCAAACTCACTTGATTTAAACAAAAATAAGGCAGGATAAAAAATTAATATAAACAAAAAAATGAAAAAGTATTTTGTATATAAACTCATACAGTCATATATGCCATTTCAAAAGCAAATTTGTCAAATAGCCCATTTTTTTAAAAAAATGGAATGGAATAAATTAGAATAGCTTTTGTTTAACCCAATCAGTTTACAATTGTGTACATTCTTTTGTTTAACCCAATCAGTTTATGATTGTGCAGGGGTGGGATGCAAATATTTTTACTACCGTTCTGTGGGCATGGCTAGGTGGGCATGGCCATGTGACTGGGTGGGGGTGGCTTCTTTTTTTGTGCAGATTACCCCTGCTCCATTTTGTTTGGTCTCCTGGGGCTCAGGGAAGCCTCCTGGGTGAAGCAGTAAGACAGCGAGGGAGATCCTAGCACAGCTGATCATTGGAACAGCTGATCGTCAGGAGGGGAAAATAGAAAAACAAATACCAGTTCGGTTGAATTGGTAGCTGTTTTTTTACTAACAGTTTGCCTGAACTGGGCCGAACAGGTAGAATCCCACCACTGTTTGTGTGTCTTTATGTGAGTGTATGTGTTTATACTCAAAGATCTTAACAGAAATAGTTTTGGTCAAGCTTTTAGTTGTCCTGAAATAAGAACCTGCTAATAGTTTTGTAACAAGAGTTGCAAGCAAGAACAATATATCCAGATTTCTTTTATGAGGTTCCTGAAACTTTTGTCTATAGTTATTGAGAATACATTATTTCATTTTGAGGTAAAAAAAACCCAACATTTAAGGAAACTGTGAGAACAATCAGAAACTGTTCTGCATGTGCAATTTGAGCATTCTTGAGAGTACGAATCTGATCTGAGAAAGGATTAAAGGTGCCCTTAGAAATTGGTTAAATGAACAGGCAGGTTTAATAACTATATCAGAAGGGGGACTTATGTACATAGAATATATTACTGATGTATAAATATACAAAGCTTAGCATCTAATCAACTATATTTACCATGAGAGTCAAAAAAGCATATTAATCTGATATGTGTCTGGAAATTAAGGCAGAAGGAATTGACCTCACATTAAGAATCCCTTGGAGAAGAGCACGCACAGTGATAGACAAAGTGTATACACATAGGAAATCCTTAACTCTAGCTACACTCAGTTTTCCCTTGTGGTCAATAGATGATAATGTGCTAAAGAATCAGTGCCGTTGGATTTAAACCTCCAACAAAAAGGAAGTATAACACAATTTTTAAAATAAATAACTGCTAATTATTCTGTAAATTTAGAGAAAAAAGACATTTAGTCATGTGTAGGTACATGAAATGTACAGGTGCATGAAATGTAACATCCAATGCTGGAACAGATTTTTATCTCCTAAAAATGTTGCTTATCACTGCTTTAAAGGTATCAGATAATAGATGATCTAGCTGCCTGACACTCTTGTGAATTGCTATCAGTAAGAAGAGACAGCACAGATAAATGAACAAGCAGACTGATATAAGGCACCTTAATATATCATTAGGGGGTAGTAGTATGGTGAGCACAGAAAACATATCCTTTTTTCTTTCACATTCTCTGATAATTTCTCGTATAATGGATGAATTGCCTTCTTTGAACCCATAATTCTTAACACTTAGAAATACCTGCCTATAACTTATTCTCTCCCCTATTACCTGCTCACTTGAGACAGGATGTGTTTTTTTTAACCTTTCCAGGGCCATTTTCAGAACTGGTAGAAGGGGCCAATTTCCCCCCTTACTTTGGCCAATTTTAGCACCTTGCAGTTCTTTATTGTAGTTTAGGTAACTAAAGTGCACAGAGTTGAAGTACTGTAAGATTGTACAATTACTACTTCTTCTTCTCCGATTAATTTGTCTAGAAATATTCTAAAAGGTAGAAGCAATAAGAGGAGGAGCCAAAGAAAGTCTATGTGCAAAGCTCGCGTTAGGCTTTTTTAGAACTGCAGTAGATTTGGCAGGAAACATTGGTCTAAGGCTCAGGTATGGTTCCCAGTTAGTCCCAAATAAGCCTGCAATACAAAAAGGAATACCTACAAACAGGGATCAGTTGATGCAGATAGCCATTGCTTAATGGCCCCAATTGGGAGAAGCAATTCTGCCACTACGGAAAGCAAGTCATTAAGTGGCAAATCACATGACTGTAACTGTGCTTTTTGGCTGGAAAGAGACAAGACTAGCCAGTTTCACACCTCTGGTTTTGTTTGATTCCTAACAGCTCCTCCAACCTTTGGAATGCTTGAGTGCCTGATTGCACACATTGTAAACAATGTAATTGCACCACTGTCCAAGGTTGGGAGCCATAGGCGACTTATGCAAACACTTTACTCTCTTGAAATCTCTTTGTCTCTATCGCTCTGCTCTGTGAGAGAGGCCAAGGAGAAAAAAATTGAGTAATTTTTATAGGCAATCCATTGGCTGACCATCTACAACCACTGGCATTATTGCATTGGACAATACTTAATCTCTCAAAATCTCTTCCTTTCCAATCTCTCCATTCGGGTGATAAGAGTCAAGTAAAGGAGAGATTAGCTACATAATTCGCTCCCCACCCCAAGCAGAAAGACTGGAGTGAAAGGGATTGCAAGAGAGAAAAGAAGAAACAAGGTACAAGACCAACCGCATGGCATATGCTACCATACATCAAAAACATTTTGGAAGCTGTATAATGCAGCTTCCAAGATCTGCAAGTGGACATCGCACACCGCCAAGAGGCTATCATACAAGGCAAATTATGCATTGTAAAGATCGCTTGAAATTGGTAGATACTTCCAATGTGATATACCAAATCCCCTGCATGGATTGCCCCTGTGACTATGTAGGACAGCGAAGCTAACCACCAGATGACAAGAACACAAGCGATCAGTCAGACAAAGAGACCTGAATTCATTGGTAGCCTCACATTGCAATGAACAAGGACACACATTCAATTGTGCAGCTATTAAGATTGTTGGACAAGCAGGCACAAGAACAGCCAGGGAAGTGATTAAAGCCTGGGAAATAGGCCTCTCGTCAATCAACAGGAGTGCTGATTTACCACCAGCTTTCAAGATTTTATTTTATTATCTTATCTTATCTTATTTTATTATTATTTTTTTGTTTTATTTTGCCGCCTATTCACCCATGGCTACTCAAGGCTGCTTACACAATGTAAAACCATATTTAAAACAAAAATAAAAATAAAAATAATAAAAACTAACAAAAAGAATCAAATAAATTAGTAAAGTACAATCGAACAAAATTTGGGAAAACAAAAAAACAAATTTAGAAGCTGAGGGCTGGGCAGCACAAGCAAATGACAGCTAATGATGTAAAAGCCAGCCATCAACACACTCCAATCAAATCTAAAAAGCCACTTATAACAGGCACTATAAATACCACAGAATAGCATACAGCATTCTCTCTGCTAGAGAGAAGTTCCCTGAAGATGGGCTCCAACAAATGTCCAATGCTCAGAAGACAAAACCTCTCATCACAGTGACCGACTCAGATTGGAACCTGTAACATTATCTTGGGACGCACCCTCATTTGTAACAGTCTACTGTGTTCTAGTAACAGCAATAGCAACAGCAATAACCCACAATTCAAGTCAATTGCCAGTTCAACCAATAATCATACTTTACTTGATTGGGAGTGTTAACGATTTTGGAAGGTATATTCAGCTGAAGATAATAAAAGGACAAGTTATAACTTGAAAATATAACTAGAAAATTTAGAAATATTCTTTTTATTTGATCCTAATAAGATTTTATCTAAGTGTTGTAATTTGCTATAAATTCCAAACTCTTTGATATCTTGTTTGTATCTACTATGGTTTGTATATATAACCACTGATCAATTTTAAATCCCTGTTCCTGTAAGTCCTGTCGAGTTCTTAATTTCCCTAAAGGATCTAATAAATCTTTATATTTAGTCATTTTTGTTATATCCAAATTGTTGGGATGAACCATTGCCTCCATTGTTGAAAGCCAAATCGAATTTTAAATAATGTTTTTACATATTTTTTTCCAATTAGTTAATAGTGAATCTCTAATAAGATGTCTATGAAAGTACGCCTGTTTAGTTTTCCCCACATCCCATAGAAATGCGTGCCATCCTCTCTGAAGGTCGTGCCCTTCCAAGGCTAGAGTTCTTTTATTCCGTAAATTGACCCAGTCTTTTAACCATAGTAAGTTGGCTGCCCAATAATATAATTCCCAGTTTGGAAGCGCTAGCCCACCTCTACTTTTTGCATCTTGTAAGGCCTTAATACTGATTCTAGCTTTTTCCTTGCCAAATAAATTTAAGAGTTACCTTATTTATATCATCAAAAAAATTTTTGGTAATTTTATTGGGATTGTCTGGAATAAGTAAAGGAGTTTTGGTAAAATGTTCATTTTGATTGTGGCAATCCTGCCCAGTAAAGAAAGCTGCAACTTATTCCAGGATTCTAGATCTTTCTTAATTTGCTGTAACAGTTTATCATAATTATTCTCTTTGAGTGATTTACTATGTGGTGTTAACCATATGCCTAAATATTTGACCTTTTTGTTACCTGTATCCCCATGGTTTTTTCTAATTCTTTCCTCTGGTTCTCTGTTAGATTTTTAGTCAGTAATTTCGTCTTATTTCTGTTGATCTTTAGTCCTGCTACTGAACCATATTGTTCTAGTTCTTTTATTAGATTATGTCCTTTCTCCATGGGATCCTCTAGGAAGAAAACCATATCGTCTGCAAACGCCTGTAATTTATATTCCTCTGCCTTGACCCTAACCCCTTGAATTTCAGGATTTTGTCTTATCCGCGTTAACAATGATTCTAAAGCAAATATAAATAAGAGGGGTGAGAGAGGGGCAACCCTGTCTAACGCCCTTTTCAATGCTTAGTGGGCCTGTTTGTTCACCATTAATTAGTATATTGGCTTGTTGGGTATTGTAAATTGTTGTGATAATATTCTCGAATTTAGTGCCCAGATTCATGTTATAGATTTTTGTATTAAGAAGTGCCAATGTAAGTTATCGAATGCTTTCTCCGCATCTAGAAACAAGAGTGTAAATTGTTTCTCTGGATGAGCTTCATAATATTCTAAGACGTCAATAACGGTTCTTAAATTGTTTTTAATTTGGCGGAATGGAAGGAAACCATTTTGGTCTTCATGAATGTATAAATTTAAAACTTGTTTTACTCTATTCGCAATAATTGAGGTAAATAATTTATAATCGGCATTTAAAAGTGAGATTGGTCTATAATTGTTGATATATCTGGCATCCACATCCTCCTTGAATTAACGCAATCAACGCCTCCCTCCATGAGTCTGGCATTTTGGCAGCCGAAAGTACTTCATTAAACACTTCCAGCATCAGAGGCCCTACAAAATCTAATGTGGCTTTATATAATTCTACTGGAATCCCATCTGGACCAGGGGATTTATTATTACATTGATTTTCCATTGCAGATTTTAACTCAGACCATGTAATATCCTTATTTAGTAATTCTTTGTCTCCTTCCCTATTGTTTTATCATTCGTATTCTCCAGATAAGTTCTTATTTTATCCTCATTGATTTCTTCTTTTTATATAATCTTTGGAAATAGTTTAATATAATATCCTTTTTCTTCTCAATCTCATGTTGTGGGATGCCTTTCTCATCTATTAATTGGTGTATCAATCTCTTTTCTTTTTCTTTTTAAGTTTATAAGATAGCCATCTTCCTGGTTTATTGGCGTGTTCAAAATAATTTTGTTTGGACCTTCTCAAGCTAACTTCTAATTTATCTTGTTCAATTAAATTCAGCTTATGTTTGGCTAGTATTAACTGATTTTGTAGTCCTTGGGTCTTAGGGGTTTTTGTAATTGTGTTTCTAAGTCTTGGATTTGTTGTTGTAACGCGTTTTGTTGGGCATAAATTCTCTTGTTTCTCATAGCATTATAGGAAATTGTTGTGCCTCTTATAATTGCTTTCATAGTATCCCAAATGTTCTGTTTTGAAGTTGTTTCATTATTATTATCTTTTAGAAAATAATTTAGCTCCTCTTTCAGTTTATTAATATACTCTTCTTCGTTTACAATTTGGTTATTTAGTGTCCATCTTTTTTTTTATTCTCCTATCCCTCCAAATTAGCTGTATTGGGTTATGATCAGCCCATTCATTCGGTAGAATTTTGATTTCTTTTATTTCATTAGCCAAGTCCAAATCCATCCAAGCCATATCTATTCTGGTCCAAATCTTATGTGGGTTAGAATAATATGTAAATTGTTTTCCTTCAAGATTCCGTTCCCTCCATAGATCTTTTAAATTTAACTCTCTCAACATTTCCTTACATGCTGCAGAGAGTTCCTTTTCCTTCTTGTTTTTCCCCATATTACTATGGTCTTTCTGGTAGTCTGCAATGGAGTTAAAATCGCCAATCAAGCAAATGTTTCTTTTTCAAAGCCTACTATTTTTGGTGAAGGTGTTTAAAAATTTCCCTGGTCATCATTTGGGGCATAGATTGCTACAAGTAAAAATGTGATGTGGTTTATCCAAACTTGTATAACCAGAGTTCTTCCTTGGGATCCGACCAGATTAGTTCTGCCTTTACATCTTGTTTTACATAAATTGCAATTCCTTTTTTTCTTGTGTTGGTCGGCGGTGCTGTAAAAGTTTACCTAATTTTGGACAAATTAGATATCTTTCATCATTCTTGAAATATGTGTCTCTTGAAGACATATTATATCTGCGTTATGTTGAATAAGTTTTGAGAATATCCTTTTTCTTTTTAATAATGAATTTAATCCGTTTATATTGATGGAGAGCAACTTCTTCCCTCCACCATTTATCTACTTCTGCTTAGATTTTTGCCTAGTAATGATTCGGTTCTCTTGTTGTTGTTGTTGTTGTGGGATTTGCTCTTCTCTCCCATGTTGTGGATTATCACTTCTTGAAATTGGAGAAAGTCGTTCCTTTTGGGTTCTGTGATAATATCGGACCTCCTGTGGTCTTGTTTTAGGTTCTTCTTTGGTGGGTTGACTATTCTTATCTGTGAGCTGTTGATGAAAAACTTGGGCCTGTTCTATCGATTCTATTTTGATTTTCCTCTCTTTCCATGTAATTAACATCCCTTCCGGGATTAACCATTTAAAATGGATTCCTTCTTTATTTAAATCATTAGCTAAAAATTTATAATCTTGTCTTATCATCCTCACTCTCTTTGGAATTTGTTTTAAAATCCTAATTTCTCTGCCCTTATATGATATTGTTTCCTCCTAGACATTTTCAAAATTAAATCCCTCAGACATCTCCTAGAGAAGCGGATATGAATTTCTCTTGGACAGTTGTTACGCCTGGCGTAGCTTGTGCTAACCCTATATACCTCATCAAACTCTTTAATTAGATCATCTTTTTCCTTTCCTAGCCATTCAGCCAATATTTCTGCCATCAAATGTTCCAATTCTTCATTTTTGGCTTCCGCCACATTCTGGAATCTTAAATACGCCATTGCTTTGTCCATCTCGAGGTGGATCAGAGAGTCTTCCGTTTCTCTAAGTACATTTTTAAATTCCTCATCCATCCTTTCAAAGTTAGACTCCATGCGTGTTGTTCTACTCTCTATATCTTTTATTTTCACTTCGTTTCTCTCCATGGCCTGCTGTAGAGACCCTATCTTACCCTCCACCTTCGCTATATCCGCTTTCATTTCAGCCTTCATTTTCCCCATCTCATCTTTCAATTCACTTATATCTGCTCTAGTTTCCTTGTGATTATTAATCATCATTTCTTGCATTTTAGATATAGCTTCCTGCAAGGCTAATATGGAAGTTTGTATATTAATATTGGGGACATTGGGCTGCTTTTCCCTATTAAAGACTCCTCGATAGTTTTTTGAGATGTTGGTGGGGTGGCTGTCAACGTAGTTGATAGGGTCGGGATAGCCTTCTTTCCTGTTTTTAAGGCCATAGTTGTTGTGGATGTCATCTCTCTAAGTATTTGTTTTTGTTGATGCACAATATTAAATATATTATCCCAAATCACCATTCAGTATTTGGGTTCTGTATGAAAGACTATTCACGTATTTCAATTTTATATCTCACTCCACAGTCTTTTCCCCTATATCATAAATAGAGATCTGCAACAATATTCTAGTCAATGTAATAAGAAAATTGGTCAACAATAGTACATCAATTAACACTTTAAGGAATTAATCTTAAATGTCGTAAGTAGTCTAAATAATTTATAAATAGATTATATCAACAAAGTTTATCCTTTTTACTATTAATACTTACAACAGTAAACTCTTAACTCTTTGATAATAGTGTATCCTCCTCTTCCCCCCCCAGTAAGTAAAATTATGTAAAGTGTTTAGGAGATACAATAGGGAGGCAAGGGCAAGATAATAAGAGAAGGGTAGAAGAGAGATTACCACAGCTTCAGAAAATCAACAAACAAACAAGCTGTAACTTAAAACTTAAAAACTCTCATACAGAAAATTGTGTCTACAATAATAGAAAGTCCCCTGATTCATCAGTGTCAACAGTGAGGAAAGTATTCTAGAGGAGCATCATACTGCTACTAAGAAGGCATGAGTTTCTTTTAGCAAACGACCACCTAGCCATGCTAAAATTACAAGGACAAATCTTATTTTCAAATATGCCACATTTCCCTTAATATTCTTGAGAATGTAGGTATATCTGGGAAGGTTCCATAATACACCTTTTTGTATTTTCAAGGACATTGGTATTTTTTCCTTGTTGGAAGCTAGAAAGATAAAGTGGAATGGAAAGAGCATGCAAGATAAAAGCAAATGACTCTGCAAGGCTGCTAGGCAACAATCAAGTATCCATAGTGGCCATTCTTATTCAAGGCCAAGCTTTAGCCAGAAAGGCTCTGCTGATAACATCAAAGCTGAGGCAATTCCCTCTCCGTCATTCAGAAAATATATCCTTAGTTAGTTAGACAATTAAAAATCCCTCATGGCAGCCACAGTTATAAGCAGAACAATTAGGACTTTTTCCCTATAAAGCACAAAGAGCTATTAGAGATGTTGATGAAAATATTAGTTTTCAACTGTAAAAGTAGAAGACCACTATGCCTAACCTGTATGCCCATTTGAATGATTTATAAATCAAAATCAGTGCATTCATTATGTGCAAATGCCCACACTATAATTACAAAGCAGACTGAACTTAAATTGCCCTATTCATGTAGAATTCCCCCAAATTCATGCAGACCACCTTGGGGATAACAATAGCCCTTCCTTGGTGACTTTAAGGTGATCTTGGTATGCTCAAATTTATCAGAGAACAATATTATTGTACCTCAGCTGCTGATGTCTACACCCGGTAATATTGTTGCACCATCACAAATGCACCAAATTGATTCTGTTAGCAACTGAAACTGACAGACAACTTACCTAAAATATGCTTAGACATCTAACTACTCACTCATACATTTACTGAGTTGCCCGCTGTTCATAACAACTTC